>NC_056744.1:103730847-103943347 GCF_019279795.1 Protopterus annectens | reverse complement strand
TAGCCTAGTACTTACCTATGAGCCTATATGAACCTATATACAACACCTGCTTCTGACAAAACTGTGGCAGAACAAAATGGTATTAAAATTGGGAACAGCAGAGTATTTGTGGAAAATTAATATTCACTGTAAACCCGGCATAAAGAAGTTAGTCATCCCTGCAGTTAAAGGATGTCATGAGGCAGGTATGAATTTCAAGTTGCTGTATGCAGCTGTTTTTAGAATATTTTTTCCAGGGGATCAAAGACCTTTTTGGACACAGAACAGACTAAGGAGGAAATAAAAATGTTTACCCAACAAAGAGTGAGCCAGCAAGCTGAAGGCGACTCTGCTTCTCTTCTTCTGACAATAACAAAGCCCATAGAAAGAAACTGTCATTGAAATTTATTCCATTATACCAAAGGAAAATTATCGAGTAACAGAAAAAAAGACCAGAAGGTGACTAGAAAAAATCAGAAGTAATTTGGACTTGAACTGGTGACTGGTGTTGAGTGATCAAGATGTGTGGAAGAAGACCAGGAAAAATGTGAAAACCGGAAATTAATAGAAGAATTGTGAAGTGTGATTTCCATTATATGCAATTTAGACAGTGAGAACTGTGCTTCTCAAGAAGAGGTGGCTAACAAAGACAGGATATTTGTGTTAAATTGGTGGGAGGGCTCTAATGCATAATTCTCACTTTGACATTAACAATTTTTCTTAGTAATAGGTGCATAATAAATGTCTTGAAGTGAATTGAATGTTATATTGTGAAGTAGTTTTGTACAATATGCAGCAGTGTTTTAAATGTGATGAGCCTTGTCAGTGCCTTATCAGCTAGTGATATTAAAGTAAGAAAGTATTTTTCTTGTCTAATGTATTCACAGTTTATACTGAAGTAAGACAAAGGAAGGATATAAGCAATAAATGCGAACTTGGGCTGCTTTTGGGGTTATGAAGTTATATTAATCCATATGTGTATTAAAAGAATTTTCCTGTTTTTTTACAGCTGTAGGTATAAACTAATGTTCTTAGTTTATGATGTAGACAATTTAAGTATTATAAGTAAAATTAAAAAAAAAAATGTTCTTCATTTCATGAAGACAGGGAACCTTTTTTAGCAAACAGGCTAGAAAAAGGAAAGTATGAAGCACGGTAGTTTTCAAGCATTAGAAAGAGCAGTGTGTTGCATTTGTAAAGCTTTTTTTAAATCAGCAAATGCCTGTATGGAGATGGTGAATCTGCAGGTGCATGCAGTTAATCAGGAAATGACTGAACAATGTACTCTGAGTCATTTGTATAGGAAACATTTGTATTTAATGGGGAAAACTGACAATTAGGTTAGTGGAAATAAATGAAGTTTGATAAAGGATTTGAATATGTTCACAAGTAGTTTCAGTGGCATCAACCATCATACTTCAATATGAAATGTAACTGAGCACAGTTTATTCATTTAACTCATTTAATCGTGAACAGCAGGAGGTTAATTAACACATTTGCTTCCTGAGATCTTGTAAACCAGGAAACCATTTGCTTTGAGAGTTTTTTCCAAAATCGTCTACTGAAAACGCACTTCATTGGATTCATAATATCCGATAAATGATGTGAGTTGCAAAAAATGTAAACTGTGGTAGCTCATTGGTAGATAGTGAGTTGTACTATGGTGTTATTATCAAATGTCTACTGTAGATGTTTATTTGATACTACAGATTTATGATGGAAAACTTGTATCTTGTTTGCCAAAGAATATCAGTGCTATGGTTGATATCCATGAAGAACCTGTTGATATGTTCAAGAGCTTTCCATTGATATATGGGAAGAGGGGATAGTGTACTGCCCTTTTGTGATATTGATAAATCTGAGGAAGTTATGCCTAAAATTATTTTACAATAATTCAAAGCAATATTACTCTGCAAAACCATTTGTGTTTGGCAAGTATCAGTGGGAATGTTCTGTGTCTTAATGTTTTATTTGAGATGGCAGCATTTGTTCACCTGTAAGTCGCACAGTTTTATGAAATTAAAGCAGTTATGCTTAACAAATCATTCAGCTTGTAGATGCCACCTTGGTGCCTTAGTTTTATGTATGTACCTTTACCAAGACTTCAGGCAGTTAGACTTTAAAAACAGTGATGGGTATACTGTTTTTCTGCTGTACAGGGAAGTCTTCTGTAAAGATGAGCATATTCTTACAGGATATCTGGGAACAGTGATTTCCTGATGACTACAACTCTTGTAGAAAGCAGTGAGTTAAGGATAGCCACTGCATTTTTTTCTTAAGGCTAAAAGTCAGTTAACTGAGAGCGTATAAGTTATTTTTTACTTCTGGGAGGGAAATGGAGACTTGACAAGTGCAGATGTTCTGTCTAAGAGGGAAAACAGGCTCTTCCATACACTTCTTGCATGATTAAATCTAGCTTTAGAATAGGTGAAGTCTGTGGATGGTAGTTATCATTTTGAGGCAACAGCCGCTATGTGGATGGGTAGATTACCTTTCTGGAAAGTGTATATAGTTTTCTGCATTTGCCGTGAGTTTAAAACAAAGGCTGTGGTTGAAAAATGTGTTTAGCTATTTGTTTTCTGTGTTTTTTTTTATTATTATGAAAAGTCTGGGAAAATGTGACATGAGGCCAAACATGAGAATTTTCACAAATGCATACAAGATCAACCTGCCAAGCATTAGTGTGTGCATATAAGATGCAAGCTGGAAACATATTAAAAAAAACTGCCTTGTAGAACATATGAAAGTAATAGCTTTTTATCTTTCTGGCTACATTATAGGTTTTAACACAGAATGTAAAATGGTGTTGTAAGTATAGAAAAAAAGCAAAAGAGTACTGAATTACATTAAGAAGTATAGGTTGCATTGTTACAGGAGACACAGATGGATAGAAATGCATATGTGAATTTGGCAAAAAAAAGAATTTCAGAATGGAAATTCAGCAGAGTATTATGGACAATGGGAAAATGAAGTAATATTGATTGAGAGAGGAGCTCCAATAGTGATAGAAGAGGAAAGAGAATAATATAGCAATAAACCATGCCTGGGTGTGGGTAATGCTGGATTTACCCACGATTGGTGAGGTTTGGTCACGAAGGTGAAGCCCGAGTGGCCAAACAAAGCCAACCGTGGGTAAATCCAGCATTACCCACACCCAGGCGTGGGTTATTGCTATTATACAATGACATTATTTAAGAAAAAAAATAATTACTTTTCTTAAATAATGGCATTGTATAATGCCTCCTTGCTGCCCTTCCTCAGCTGTCTGGTATTCTGCGGCAGTTCTGATGTACTGCGCATGTGTATGCCTATGCAGTACATCAGAGCTGTGGGCAAAAGCAACGGAGAAAGCAAGATCTCCGTTCCTTTTTACAAACTGTTTTGCTATGTTAAATGGGTTTAACATAGCGAGACAGCTTTAAATAAAGCAACGGAGTCTCCCTTGCTTTTTTTAAAGCTGTCTCGCAATGTTAAACTCATTTAACATAGGGAGAGAGTTTTGAAAAAAGAAACGGAGAAAGCAAGATCTCTGTTGCTTTTTACAAACTGTATCGTTATGTTAAAGGAGTTTAACATAGCGAGACAGCTTTAAAAAAAGCAATGGAGAATCACCGTTGCTTTTTTTTAAAGCTGTCTCTATGTTAAACTCGTTTAACATAGCGAGACAGTGTGAAGCAACGGAGATCTTGCGTTCTCCATTGCTGTAAAAAAAGAGTTATAGTAATGGAAAACGTCCAGGTGACCGGACCTTTTTCCATTACTATAACTCTGATTTACAATGTGCATGCTGACCAATCAGCGTTGTTTTTGAATATTAATAGGGGGTCGTTGTATAATTGTAGATTGTGGTCATAAGTTATTGAGAGGGAGTGAAGATTACACTCACATATATTTGTATTGCACCTAAAACTAATGTTATGCAGCTTAAGAGAATTTTAGGAGACATAATTAAGATTTCAGCAGGGAATATTACTTATGGATGGGGACTGTAACCTAATTTACAATAGTGAGCATGTAGCGGGGTACCTAGAATTGAAAAAGTATAAAAAAAGAAGGTAGAGTTCTGAAGAAATATATGCAAATCTTTGAAATGGGAGATGTGAGTTTAGTAGCTAGAACTCCGACAGAATTTATAGATTCCCCAAGGTATAAAATGATAGTTTACAAGAGCATGGATGTTTAATTGAAAGGTGTGACACACATCCAATAACTGTTTCAGATCACACGCCAATAAAAGATAAAGATAGGGGTAAGAAGGTAAAAAGGGAGTAAGAAAGTAAAAATGAGAGATTGGCATCTTCCTACTTACCTGTTAAAAATCGAAGAGTTTAAGGAATGATCTAAGCTTTATTAGGGAAGATTATTCAAAAGGGATAGCTAGAGAGTTTGATAAAATGAAAAAGGAGTTTAAAAGTATAATAGAAATAAGGGAAAGATACATGTGAAAAAAGTAATAGGAATTACTTAGAGGGGTTGACAAAAGCTAAACCATTACAGAAGAAGGAGGAGCTGTTGCTGAGCACTGAAGGGAAAGTAAGGGAGTATTTGGTTAATATGCATAAGTTTAGAAAGAGTGCTATTAAGCAAGTATTTTTTGATAACTCCAGAGCATGAAAACTCTTGGCACAATGATTTAGGATATAGGAAAATGATAAAAGTCTGGACGGTTTTGTTTAACAATATTTTAAAAGGGGAGAAAGAAAGCTGTGGTGGCTGCATTACCCAATTAGAGTAAATATTTCTCAGACTCACCTTCACACAGAAATGTTTCAGTTTTAATTCATGATTATAAATGTTTCTACATCAGGGCTAGCCAGCTGTTGGTGTGAAATTGGATTCTATGTGATGTTGACACCCCGACCACATTTACAAAATTGGAATATGGAATTGATGCTAATTATAAACTGTTTATACTAGTTAAGAAAATGGCAAAGGTGTTGTCATAAGTGATAGATATAGATCAGAGTACTTTTGTGGATGGGGTCAAATATTTGACAGAATTAATAGAACAATGATGATCCAGAGGGAAGCAGAGTGCAAGAAAACTGTGTTATTGTTGGTGGGTCTTGATGAAGAGAAAAGCATTCAATAAGAGTCAGCTGGGATTTTATGAGTAGTGCTATAATAACATTTTCATTCCCTCACAGAATACTAGAGTTAATAAGGAGGGTATATGAAGGCTTTGATGCATTAATTAAGGTGGGAGGATTTCTCCCTTACAAGCTGTGTTTGAACAGAGGAACCAAGCAGGGATGTTCTCTTTCCCCTTTATTATTTGCTTTACATTTAGAACCATTGGCAAAAAATAATAAGGGTCTCAGAAATTAGTGTATAACTGGTATAGTAATAAAAAAGATTAGCTTTATTTGCAAATATTATTCTACACTTGATAAATCTAGAAAAGGACATTTTAGTGTACAGAACATTTTGAGACAGTTTCAAGTTTATTTGGGATATAAAATAAATGAAGATATTACAAAGGCTGCAGCTGTAAACCATGTATCTACACATTAATTGGTTTAGTAATACTTGTATTTATTGGTGCATAAGATGAAGTATTTAGTCGTATGGATTAAAGGGTGTTCCATTATGGCAGCTAAGGATATGGCAGCTAAGGATATGTGGAAAGACACTAAACAGAAGATAATACAAAACTGAGTGTTGGTTATGAATATGGATAGTAAGATACAAATAGTGAAAATGTTTTTAGTTCTGTTAGTTTTATATGCAGGATAGGCACATTGTATCAGCCAGAGACGTTGTGGATGATAATAAAGAGTTTAAGGATTTTGCTTGAGATAGGAATAGGGCAAGGGTTAGGTGGGATAAATTGATTTTACCAGTTGAACAAGGTGGTTTAGGATAATGTGATTTGAAGGGATATTTTAGTACTACAAGGTTAAAGTTTATACACATGACTTGAGAAGGGCAAGCCAGATCTGAGCCAAAGCATCAGGCTTGCACCTTAGAGACCATTAAGGCCTGAGCTGGAACAGAAAATGAAATAGAGTAACAAAATTGTAAAAATTCTGATGTATATTGTGCACTAGTCACAATGTGATGGCAACAGAATATTCTACTGTAAAAGTGAGGAAATAATAGAGTCCACGTGCATGATTACAACTGTAAAGAAAATACAATAAATAACATTTATGAAAAAAATGATTGTCCCTCCAGGGATAAGGTATTAAGCCATGACATTCACACCATACACTATGGCATAACACAGAAGAAATCGGTACTGCAACCAGAATTATACTATACAGTTCCTTCTCCCAGAACTGTATACGTAAACAAAGCATTTATCTCTACAATGAAGAGAATTTCAAATGGACAGCAAATAAGACTGCCTACAGTCTCTTTCTACGTAAACTAATAAAAAAATAAAACACTTTATGTAAAATATATTTTTTTATTAATATAGAAACTGAATACTTGCTAATCACTTAACATAAATGATTAAAATAGAGACTTAAACACATAAAGTGGTTATGATCAGATACATGTTATGTCAGTAAACTCAACTTTATGCACACTGAACTTTACGTGATCCAATGCACTACAACAGTTGGAGGAAAAAAAAGAATACTGGCGTGCTGTTTTACAGCACTGAAATCTGTAGCGCACTTACTACTGTCACAAAGACAGCGGCCTACACATAGGTGCAAATGTCTACTTTAGGCTTCCATAAAGGCTGAAGGCATCATTTGACAGTGTTTAACGCTCTTTGCAATTCATGCTGCTCTTCCCTGGTGACAAGTGACCACTGTTAGTTCTGTAGCACAAGGCTAGAGCTTAACCACAGTGAAGAGTACTTAAGAAAAGCTTGTTGAGCACCTTTCTTACATCAGGAAGGTGCTTAAAAAGCCTGTCTTTTCACCAGTCTTGGAGTGTAATCACAGCACTTCATGCAGTTTATTAATAGCAGCTGTCTGTGTACTGCTTACTGTTTGTTAATAGTACTCTGGCAATGTATACTTCTGTTTGCCCACGGGGAATTTGCAACAGCCATATTTCTCTGAAATGTCACTTCAGCTGTGTGTCCCCAACCAAATGTACCACAGCAAAATGTTTCGCTGCTTGAGTACTTGAACCCTGCAGGAATGCTTAGAAATGCTGATGTTTGTAACAGTCCATTACTGTTCTTGGCCTGTGCCTCATACATCTCAAATATGACTGATGTTCTGGGTCCCAGTAGGGCTAGCTACAGGATAGAGTTTCAGGAAAACACAATGGTCAGCACTACTTCCTGAGGGGCAGGGGGAGTGTTACTCACCACACTTACTTCTGGTCAAAGCAGAGGTTCATTTGATCCTTGGCTAGGCAAATCCCTTCTAAGAACAGTCCTTTTTGGTGCTCATCTTTTTTCGTCAGTGGCTGTACCAATTTCTATTTTTGTCTTTTATCCTTTGTTACTATTGGTGTCACTCAATACATGGCATTTGGTCTGTGAACCATCTTTCCACATGGATGGGATATGGTACCAGTATACTAACTGCAACACTCCCCAAAAACAGATTTTATAATTTTTAGCTAGTTTTCATCAGCACTGTATATACTACTCCAAATGTTGCTTGACTAGTAAACTGTACAGGGTGAGTGCCCCCCTCCTTTCAGATGAAATTCTTATTGCTGTATTGTTTAGCATCTGTTTGATGCCTTGGTCAGCACACTAAAATGGTGTTCAATTAGTCCTGATTTGGTGCAGAAACTTCTTACATTTTTTTACAAAAGGCATTCATGTTGTTTTATTGTTTTGAGAAAAAAAACTTTTTGAGTGACGCACATTATTTTTGTTGAGGGCAACAGTGTTAGAGAGGTGCATAGAATTTATTTTTAAAGCTCCTTTATTTCAAGAGTGATGCCATAAGTGTACTGTTAAAATGCAGCAAAAGCAATGCAACAAAAAACATTTTAGCTTTTGAATAGCAGTTAAGACTGCCATAAGCAGAGGTTTCAATAAGCATATATCTTCTTTTTATTTTTGTGGCGGAAAGTGCATTGTTTACCTGTTATCCTGCTGAAGAAATGCAAAAACTCTGATTTTTAAGTAGTTGTTTTACTTGGTACTGTATTTAATGTATATATTGTGCATAGATGTAAACACTTAAATTGCAGTCGACACTTAAAATAAATGTTGGTTTGGCTCGAAAGGAAATATTCAGCCTGCCTTACTTGTATCATTGAACTTTTATGATAAACACTGAAATGTAGTGATTATGTGATATAGTTTATTGGTTTCTTACTTCTACTTTATATCAAACCATGTTTTTGGGCATCTGAATTCTGCATTGTTTAAGGGTGTTCTAGTAATTAATGACCATTGCTTATGTGAACTTTCTTATATCAACATAATTAATGTTGAGAAAAGCAGTTTGTTTATTGAAGGAGATGTGTGGGAAGGTAATCAGAAGTGGTACTGAAATATTTTAAGACAGGAAATCCTGTTTGAGAACAAATCCTGGTTTGGTAATGATGTTTTAGATTAGTAAAAGTAAACATAAATTGTTCTGTGATGCTTACAAATCATTGGGTGGGACTGGTACATCCTTAATCTTAAACTCCATGAGGCTTAAATTGAAAGTAGTAATAATGTCATTGCAGAACAGATGAATAATTTTATTGACTCTCTTAAGTCAAACTGAGTACCAAACTGCTGTACGCAAGAATGTATCTCGACTTTTTTATAGGTCAGTGTGAGTATATGGTTAAGTTTAATGGAAAAGGTTTGTCATAGATATTTACTCAAGTGTGTGATTGTGGAATGGATTGTTTGCTTTTAGTCATAGGTGGTTTGAATGATGTATTCATCACATTTTTAGGAACTTCCAGATGTAGCTGTATCATTTGAAATCTGTACTTTATTGTAACAAAAGCATCATTAATCACTTTTGAGTTACAGTAATGCTTGTAGAGAGAGACATGTTGAGGTTTAAGACCATAACCTGCCCCCAAAGCCTGTCTTCTTGTAATGCTGACCAGAGGTATCAGGCATGTGCCCTAAAAGGGTAATCAAAAACTTGCTTTGTTTCAGGTTCACATGAGATGTAATTGACAGGAATAATGGAAAAAAAGTATGGGAAGTATTAAGGTTTTATTGTGTGTCTAACTTGGAGATGAAACTCTGTACTTGCATTGCTTTGCAATGATAATATTGTCATCATTACATTACTGTTGCAGTATTGCTGACTTGTGGGGCATATCCTGCCAAAGATATTGTATATCCAACTGGTCTACAGTAGCGTAATCACCTTCCCCTGCTGCCATATGTCTGAGCTGCAGTCTATGCACAAGACTAAATGCTGGCACTTAATGGGATGTATGGGCCTGAAAATCCTCAGAAATGTCTTGCTGCAGCATATAGTCTGTTTCATCTATGACTGTTGTGGACAGTTAAGTACTTTGTTGGGGAGCCTTCGTCTTTTTATTTGTTTTTCTGAAAAAAAATGCTAATTTCATGTGGCTGCAGTTGATATATCCCCATAACTATAAAGTATTCCATGTATCAATCCCATAACTATAGAGTATTCCATTTGTCAGATGTTTGTTCCCAAAACTATTTCCCATCATTTGAGTTCTCTCAAGCACTACATAGAAAATGTGTCCAAACTTTGTTGAATGCTAGGATGGCCTCTGAGTTGTCTGCTTTGGACCTCCCATATCAGCCTAGAAAGAAAAGTAAGAAGTTGAAGGAAAAGACAAAAGTAGCTGAAATGTACACTTCTTTCAGATGGTCTGTGTCGGACATCTGTTTTGAGGCACTTGATCAGCCCATGGACCATCCAGCTGTCATACCTGTTCCTGTACCAAGCAACCAAATGGCCAACTCAGCCATGAAGGCAGAACCAACACTGATCCACCCCCCCCCCCCCAAGGGAAGTAGGGGGATTCCACAAATTCTTGTCGGGAAGACAGACCAATGACCTTTAGGAAGACACTTTCAGGATCTGCAGCTCTTCGTGCTGTTTTCGAGTTCCTATTATATAATCAAAGATGCAGTCCTTCAAATGAGTCTTGATTGAACTTGAAAGCACGAAACAGCAAAATAGTGAAATGGCATGTAAGCGATTTTTTTCCCTGGGAAAAAAATCGCTTGGCCGCCTCCATTACTTTGCCATTTTCGTCACTATAGTGCGATCTCAGAGTTGGTATATTTAAGATGGGGGGGGGGGGGGTGAAGCCTCCCATTTATGTAATGCTTTGCAGGATTTTTTTTTTTTTTTAATTTTTTAGAACAACGATTTTTTTCCCCCTGGGAAAAACAATCGCTGTTCTGAGTGTTCAGGATTGTAAGGTTTTGCTTACATGGGGCCGATAAATCAGCATTTGCTTTTTTAAGCGTTCGCTGATTTAATAATGTCTTTCTTGTTGCCACACCTGCTTCTCTCCCTAAGAATCCTCAAAAGGAGAGGTATTACTTCTGTCAGGAGCTTTTCAAAATCCTTATGGCTTTGCAATTCTCACAGTTTGCTTCTCTATCTGTTTCTACTCCCCACGAAAGAAAGCGTCAGAGCTGTATTCAGAATCTGAATCTAAAGCTCTAGATTATTCTTCTCCAATTCACTTGCCTGTTGGTTATGAATCTGAAGCAGAAGACGCGGTCTTCCGATTTCCTTCATAAAGAACTTACTTTTGGAAACTGATTCTGGCATGTATATCACAATATATTTTCCTGTGAGCTACATCGTGAAACTAGAAGGCTGCAGCAGCACTTTGCTGTAGAGCAGTACAGCTGAAAAACACTGCAGCTGCAGCTGTACACTGTGAAAATAAAGGTGTTAAATCGCAGCGATCCCTAAAGACAGCTACCCGGCTGTATCCTAATAGAGGCAGCCACATTAGATGTGTTTACACATTCCTTATTTTCATTCAGGATATTTTATTTATTTAAGTTTGATGACCGGAGAAGTCTACTGGGCTAAGAAGAGCCTGTTTTCAGTGGAGACCCGGGGAGAAAAGCTCCACAATAATTGCAAGTTACATTTCACATGTTGCAAAAGGACATAGTTCATACAGCTAATTAAACATTCACAGATAAGCTCCATGATATTTGCAATTGACTTGTCACAGTGTTACAAAATGAAAAGAAGTAATTCAGTACAGAAATTTCATCATTTACATAAAGTGAATATTTTTGTTATAAACTCAATTGTAGGTTTAACATTTCAAAATATATAGCTACTAGCCATTAGTAGGTTAGGAAAATATTATGCATGGAGAGGGTAGTAGTATATTTGAGATTGGAGAGTATAGTGCAATAAATATTAGAGAGAAAATTACTTTTTAGTAGGGGAGGGATTGGTTTGGGTGGGATGAAGTAATAGTAGAGGTAGTTGGATGAGTCAGTACAAGGTGGAATGGGGGGGTTAAGTTGGAGCATGGCAAGGGCATTCCCATTTGGAAGAAAGATGAGAGAGTAGCTGAGATTTGAAATTTGTATGGCTAGGTAGGTTGTGTAGGTATGTGGGGAGAGAGTTCCACTGTTCAGCTAAGGTGTGGAACAGCAGTAGGTGGCCAGGAGGTCGTGCAGGTGTTGTGGACCTGGAGGAGATTTTGTTTTTTGGATCTGAGTGAGCAGTTGAGAATGTAAGGTTTTAAGGAAGTAGCGAGAGCTGGGCAGTTGGCAGGTTTAAAGATGAGCTTGTGAGCAATGGTGAGTTGTAGGTAACTGAGGTAGTTGGGTAGTTCAAGCCAGTTGAGGGTGAGGAGGGAGTGGCAGTGGTGGGATGAGATTTTTGAATTGATTGCATATTTGGAGATCTTGTGGTAGCAGGATTCAAGTTTGGAAAGCCAAGATGGAGATTGGTGAAAAGAGGGGCACCATACATAAGGGAGGGGAGTAAGAAGGTGGATGCAAGAGTTTGACGGGTAGAGGGGCTTAGGAAGTGGTTGTGCCTGTAGAGGACACCTAACATTTAGTGGATTTTCTTGATTGTGGCATGGATGTGGGTGTCAAATTTTAATTCTTCATCAGTAATTATGCCAAGAAGCTTGGTACTGGGAACAATTTCAAGGAGGGTGTTGTTTTGGCTCTGTATGGTGAATTTGGGTTTGTCAATGGAGTTTTTTGGTAGGGGGAAAAAACATTAATTTGGTTTTATTTGCATTTAGTGCCAGATGGTTAGACTGCATCCAGGTTTCTGTTTTGGAGAAGGCTAGTTGGGTTTTTGCTAGGAGCTCGGAGGGGAGAAGGCTGAGCAGATGATTGTTGAGTCATCTGCATATTGGATGATAGATTAGTCTGGGATGGATTGGTGAAAGTTGTTAATGAATAGATTGAAGAGAAGAGGGCCAAGAACAGAACCTTGTGGGACACCTGTGGATGTGGCAAGGAAAGGGGAGGTTGACGTTTTCCATTGGGCACCTTGTTGGCAGTTGGGCAAGTAGCTGGAAAACCAGGCAATAGTGGTGGGAGAGAGGTGTAGGGTGGAGAGTTGGATTTATAAGTAGGATGTGTGAGATGGTGTCAAAGGCCTTTGACAGATCTAGGAATAGTGTGGATACGAACTTGCCTGAGTCACGTTTGAGGTTTATGGTTTCAAGAAAGGAAAGAAGGGCAGTCATGGTGCTGTGGCCAGGGCAGAAGCCGTGTTAGGTAGGGGAGAGGAGCTTGTTTAGTGTTAGGTGTGCCATGAATTGTGCTTGTATTGTTTTTTCTAGTATTTTAGAAAGAGAGGAAAGGATGGCAATAGGCCTGAAGTTGGTGACATCAGTATTTTTGCCACCTTTGTGGAGGGGGATGATGTAAACATGGCACCAGATAGAAGTGATGTATAATTCTTGTATGAATCTATTTATAAGAATAGAGATGGGATAGGCAATGCTGTCTGCAGATTGTTTGAGGAAGGTGGGTGGAAGGTTGTCGGGTGCATTGCAACAGGATCTGAGTTTGATGAGAAGTCTTTTTATAGTGCTTGTGGGGATGGGCTTGAGGCAGAAGGATGTGGAGGAAGGTTGATGATTGGGGTGGTGGGTGGGCAGGAGGGGGTGGTAATGGAGGAAGGGGGTGGGAAGGAGGCTGATAGTTTAGCTGTGCAGTCTTTGAAGAATGAGTTGAACTGGCTGCTTCAAGGTTGGAGAGGTTGGGGTCTGCGCAGGGGTTTTCTTTGTTGCCAGGATGCAACATGGATGAGATGGAGTCCCAGATTTTTTTGGGATTTCTTGAGTGCAAGGACTGGAGTTTGAAGTATTGGGCTTTGCGGTCTTTAATTATTAGTTTTTTTGTGGAGTTTCGTAGTTCCTTATACCCTAGGAGGGTGTTAGGGTTTTTACGTTTTTGATATTGTTTCCATTTTTTGTCCCTGTGGTCCAAGGCTAGTTTAGTATCTTTTCATATCATGGGCAGGGATTAGTTTTGAAGTGTTTAGTTTGAGGGGGAGCTTGCTGATTGAGAAGGGTTAGGAATGAGTGGTTAAAGTAGGAAACTGCATCATCTAGAGGAAGAGTTTTTAGAGGGGACCAGTCAGTATGCTTTTAAGTTAGAGGGTTGAAAGAGGAGAGGTTGCGGGTTTGGATGTAATGGTGTTTATGCAGTGGAGATGGGAGACAGTCGCCAAAGGCTGGTAGGTGATCACTGAGAGGATCAGGTAATGTTCCGGCTTTGGTGATAAGGTTTGGGTGAGTTGTTAGGATCCAGTCAACGATGGTACCAGAGGTACCATCTTTATTTGGTCTGGTTGGCGATTGTATTAGTTGGGAGAAGTTGTACAAATTGATTGTGTGCAACAGGGCTTCAGAGTTAGTAGTATTCCAGTTGATGTTGGTATCACCGAGTATATAGGTTTAATTTTTTTATATTGGAGGAGAACCAGGACAGGATGTTTTCAAGAGTTTTGATATCATCACCAGGGGGAATATAGAGGGCAGCAATACATAAGGACTTGTGGTTGTTTATTTTTAGTAAACCTATTATAATTTCAGCATTTGCAAAGGTTGTTATTTTATTGGAGTAGGGAGCTATGGTGTGGGAGGTGGGGTAGATTATTGCTACTCCACCTCCATTTTTATGGGCTCTGGGAGAAGCAGAAGTCGCCATACAGAAAACAATCCGTGAGAAGGTTAGCAACTACAGAGATAGGGCAGCCTATCATTTTGGTTTGAAGGTTAGCAACTACAGAGAAAGGGCAGGCTATCATTTTGGTTTGAATGTTACCTTTCTGTTTGTTTTTATTATTTATGCACCAATGGGGAGCTGCAGTTCACAGAGAAGTAGGAAAATAATGTAGTTATGCCAGGGGTTTTAGAAAGGGACATGCAATAAGTGCACACTACTGAGGGATGCCCATAGGACAGACAGAAACAGAGTGTACTCAGGGGGTTTTAGAAAGGAACATGCAGTAAGTGCACACTACTGAGGGAAGGCTGTGGGACAGACTGAAACAGTGTGTAGTCAGGGGGTTTTAGAAAGGAACATGCAGTAAGTGCACACTACTGAGGGGTGCCTGTGGGACAGACAGAAACAGAGTGTAGTCGGGGTTTTAGAAAGGGACATGCAGTAAGTGCACACTACTGAGGGATGCTCATGGGTCAGACAGAGACAGAGTGTAGTCAGGCAGAGGTTTTTAGTATTTAGATATGAATCTATGTTTTTTATTTATTTATTTTATTTTCAGAACTGAGAATACTGTTCTGTGCAGTTATCCCTGTTTGTCTTTTAAGTAGTCATTGAAAAGCAAGAAATAATAATTAAACCAGACTGACTAAAAGAAAGAGGTCCTTGTATAGCAGGCTGTTGATCACTGTGCTCGGTATTATGTCAAATAACAATGTAGGCATCCGGTCCAGCATTTGTATTACATTAATATAGCATATAGTGAAATAGATGGCTGTGAGACTATACTCTGTGTGAAATGCTGTGAAGGGAAAGGAGGAGGAGACATACTGGTTAGCAGATTTCAAAACAGAGGTCTGCTGCTAGAAGCAGATGTCCAATTGGGATATGGCAACTGTGTACGAGTCTAGGAAGTCTTAGAGCCAAGAAAACAAAGTGCCCTGAGGGCTAGTATTTAAGGCATGCTAAAAGAAAAAAAAAGTGTGAACCAGTTATGTAAAATAATTGGAGACAGAATGAGAACTTTAGAAGAACAAACAGTAGCACAAACTAGCATTTCCTCTGTTTTTATCTGGATTTTATATTGGTAAACTTTGCACCATTCATTCATAAATGTTACTTGCAGTCCTGAAGAATATTTACATGATTATATTCATCATATTGATCACTTCTTCAGTAGCCTTATCTATATGGGTTATATCCTGCATAGGATATAACAGCCACCCAGCTTCCAAAGCTTCAGTACACCTTCCACTTACCCAAACCATCAGTCAGCTCAAGCTAAGCTGACTGAAAGACAGGTTTGAGTGCCGAGCCCTTCAGGGTTTTCCTGCCTTCGAAGAATATGCTCTTTTGAGGCTTTCAGAAATTGACTGTGAACTTGTGCTGTTAGTTTGCTGGACAGATGAAGTTTCTTTTGGAGAAAAAAACTTCCATTTTAAAAAGTTGTTTATTTTATAATACTTTCCTGTTCAGAAAAGTTATTTTAAAGCTAGGAATTTGTATTTTAATGGACTGTTACGAGACTGTAGTGTACTTTTAAACGTGAGCACTGTCTTTTTCCTGTCAGTTTAAAAGTTGATTAATGTTCTAAAGTGCATTTTGCTGTGTTTTGTGTGAAAATGTGACTTTAAAGACTTTACATTTTACCAGCTTTTGCTGCTTGCTTTCTCTGGGAAAGAGGCACCATTTTCAGCTTGACCATGGAGCAAACTCTCTGTCCTTCAGCCACAAAAAGAAAACAAGCAAACTGCCTTTACCACCACAGCAGGCTAGGAATTTGCCTGAACCACAGGTGGGTTGCTTTTGTTGTGGCCATTAGTTGTATCTCAGACCACTCATCTTTTACCCTGGATTCCTCTGGTGTAGCACTGAGAGTCACATGGACTGACAGTTAGCCATGTCCTCTGCAATTCTTGGGGACCTCTCAGTGGGCAAGAGAGAGATACACTCTTGTCAGTCCTGAGAGAGGGAACAGGGAAGGCTTCCCTTTTTTGTCAGCATGTTGTACCCATCCCTGGGGTAGCTGCTGCTACCATTAATAACACAGTTGGCCTCGTTTTTCAGGTCAAAAAGAAACAGAAAACTAAATGTTTATCTACTCCACCTCAAATTTCCTTAGACAAGAGCAATTTATTGGGTCTAGCTTAGGGTTTAATTGAGGCTATTGATCCCTCTTATAAAGTAGTTTCTGGGAAAAGCGGGCTATCTCTTTTCATGAAGAGATTCATGATTCTGAATCTGGACAGGAAAATGAAGATGATGATGACAGATACAAGTTTTTCTCATCAGATTTCTGATTCAGACTCAGAGGTGAACTCAGTATCTGAATGTCCCTGTGGGGCAGTTCTCTCTCTCTCTCAGACTATTTCCAGAATATGTCTGTGTTTCCAATGGGAGAACAATGAAGTTTCTCAGTCCCTCAGAAAATACGATGAGCTGTTACAAAAAGAATTTCCAGAACCTTCACCCATTCTTCCATTTCTGTCAGCATTACTGTCTGCAGTTTTCCTGTTAGAGTGCTGCCCCTAAAAAAGGCAGATAGGATGCATAAAATTTCTCAGTCTTTTGCTTTTATGCATTGTTTCCGAACCTGACCCAGCAGTTATAGTTTTAGTTGATCCTACTGCTGCTAAACATTTAGTTAATTCCAGTCCTATTCTTTCTGAGAATGTTGGGAGGATTATTAATAAGTGGGAGGTTCGCATAATAGTTAAGGTGTTTACCTTATAAACACAAGGTGCAGAGTTTGATTCTCACTTGGAGTAATTTGCTAGGCTTACAATGCCTCACAAAGGCAATTAGCCTAGTACTAATCTGTGAACCCATGAAGTATGGGGAAAATGTGTATGCTTTTACAACTTTGTTTTTTTAGGGGTTTGAATTGTTAGGCTGATATGTTTTTTTCTTCCAGCTAATTGTGACAATATGAGGAATGGTTTGTCTGCAGTTTCTTCTTGTGAGGAAAAATCTGCTTTAAATAACTTAGTTACTTCTTTTGTACAAGTCACTACTTACTGTTTATAATGCCTGTATGACTCTGTTGATATTTTTTCCAGAGCCATAGACACTGGTACTGCTTTGAGGAGGTTTGCCTGGCTATGTTCTCAGAACCTCACCGATGATGACACAATGAGATTTTAAATTACCTCTGAATAGAGATTTAGTTTTTGGTCCCTGCTGCACAAGGGGTAAGTTGATACAGAGAATCTGTACGTTTTTTTACCTCTCCTTTTCCAAATTTTCTAAGGGATTCTCAAACCCCTCTCCCAGTTTTGGTAAAAAACAAAATAAACAGTGTCAAAAGTTGCAGATAAACAGATGTTTAAGAAGAAATGGCAGAGAGGTTCCAAAAAGAGTTCTGGAACCTCCCAAAGTAAAGGACAGTCCATAAAATCAGAATAACTATTTAAGGGATCTTGTCCCCCCATCAATCTGGTGTGTCAGTTTTCATTCCAGAAAGTCTCCACTTTTTGCTTTGGCAGCATATAGTTTCAGGTATGTGTGTTCTGAAGATCATTTATCAAGATTACAGATAGCAGGAGAAGGACATTCCTCCTTTCCAGGGGATAATCCCTCATCCAGTTGACAAAACTCTTTTGTTTCCACTTGTTCTTCTTCACATGTTCTCCCAGAGTGTGATAGAACCAGTTCCTCCTTTCCAGAAGAAGAGTTTTTTATTAAGGCCCACTTATCAGCCATTTCTGCTTGTCTGCCTTTATCCCCTCCTTTAGCCTCTAGATTTGTAGTTAAACACTTTCTTAAAGGCAGCCTTCATATTAAACCTCCCAGGATGCCTACCCCTCCTTGCTAGGATCTTAATTTTGTTTTGCAAAAATTGACCCAGGCGCCTTTTGAGCCTGCAGCTTTAGCTTCCTTACATCATTGTTCTTGGAGGACTCTACTTTTGTTAGTCCTTAACGTCTGCCAGATGGATGTTTGAGCTTCACACCCTTACGGCTTGTTCTCCTTTTTTAGTGTTCCATAAGGACAGGGTGTCCCTTCGTACTAATCCTTTTATGCCCAAGTTGGTGAATGAGTTCTCTCTTAATCAGTCTATTAATTTGCCCAGTTTTTACCTTCTCCGCAATCTGCTAGTGAGGTGCTGCACACTTTGCATGTCCATAGACAAGACTAAGACTTTTCATAAATCTGATCAGCTCTTTATTTCCTTTCATCTTAGATCCTTAGGGCTGGCTGTTTCGAAGTAAATGTTTATTAGATTTCTAAAGCCATTTTTTTCCCCTATTCCTTTCATGGTGAGAGCCTTTCTTCTTACGTTAAGCCCCATTGTACGAAGGCTGTGGCTTCTTCTGGTGCTTTTTTCAGGGGTCTGAATACTAAATCTACTCTCGAGGTAGCTACCTGGCCTTCTGTGTATACGTTTACTAAGCAGTATAAGCTGGCTTTGCTGGGGCCATCCTTCGTGGGTTCCTAGAGGGCTCTGCTGGTCCTTCCTCCTCCCAATCTTTTTCCTGAGCTTTTGCATTATCCCTTTTGTAAGGAATACTGCAACAGTGAAATGGAAGGGCATATTACAGTTGTGCCAGAACTTTCCATACTGGTAGATGTCCTTCTCTTCACTGTTGCAGTATTCACTCCCTCCCCCCTCTGATTCTTTTCTCTTATGGATATACTTGTTACCTCTCTACTCCTTGGACCGGAGTTCCTACTGTGGCTTTCAGTTCTGGGGATGGTACATCCGGACGTCACCTTTATGCCCTAAGCTATATGAGGGAGCATATTTGTGACATACGGCGTACCTAAGGCAACCTAAAGGCTTTGGTTTGCTGGCTGGAATTCAGGCTACCCTTGGCAGGGGATAACTATTGTAAGGAACACTGCAACAGTGAAGAGAGGAGCATCTATCATTATGGTACGTTGTTTCACAACTGTACTTTACTCAACAGAGCCCAGAAACTAACATGTAGTGCCATACATAATGTCATTCATCCCGGCTGAGATCCTTGGATAATTTCCTTGCATTAATTACATCATGTTTCCCTTTGCAATACCCATTCCTAACTTTTGCTGCAAGGTTGATTGACATGTAACATGTAAGGACCCTACATGATTGTACTGTACCCAGTGGTATGAATATTATAGTTTCATAGGTTCTTAGGTAGGTATTAGGTTACCTGCCCTTGTGGGACATTTTAAGCCTAGCCAGTTTTCCTTTTTTTGCTCAAAATAACATATCCTGTTTGGTTATAGATTGACCTTACCCGTCCCATGGCCAGTAGTTATATATATTAGCTCTAATGAAAATAACTGGGATCATACCATAGATAATTGGAGAGGACCCTTGCATGGGATAAAGCATTTAGGATCTGTCAGTTCTGGGGTAAATTTTCAATTTCCCATCCATAGATCCAAGTTACACATGAGTATGGAGAGGGATGAACTTTGTTTTATGTGGATGGATGAACTTTGTTTTATGTGGATGGAGGAAGTCTCTTCCACAGCAGTGGAATCCTCTGTGAGAGATGCACCTGTCCTTCCAAACTTTTCTGTTGATGTTGCAGAAGAGGTTTAGATCCCTAATCTGAGTATATCTAATGACACTTGACTTACTGATGTGCAGTAAATATCAGTAATGGATCAAAGAGTGACTTGTATGCCAGTTACAGGTCACCTTTTAACAGTCTGTAGGATACAGAGTATATTGACAGGGTTTGAGTTGGTCCATATAGGACATTTTGTTTAGGCCTTGTATCCTTTTCGTAAGTTATCTCTGTGGCCGTTCCAGTTGTTGCGTGTATCTGGATAGATACATGCCAAAGGGGGCATTATATTCAATGACTGGCATAATGAGGCCTGAGTAAAGTGGGACAGTGACATCCCTAGATCTATACACAATCCTTTTGTTTATAAACTGTGCAGTATAGAAGAGTTTTCTTATAACAGTAAACACATATTGGTCAAAAGTTAGGCACTGTCCAGATAAGTTTCCAAATCCCAAACAACTGGTAGCTCTTAGGAGCATATTTTCAGCTTTGTGGTTCCCTGGGGTCGATGACTTCCCAAAGGATACAATAATGATTTTTGGCATTTAATTTCAGTCCATGATTATGGCAGCAGTTATCTATTTGGGACAAACCTTCCTGCAGGATGACAGAGTAATTTGGGGATTCAGTGATTGTTCCTAGCTTGTAGTCATCTGCAAACATAGTCGTCCAGAACCCTTTGGTATTAACTTTTACTTTAGAAAAGTAGATACCAAACAGGAGAGGTCCTGGTACAGAACCCTCTGGGACTCCAGTGAATCTAACATCCTCTATTTTGATTGGTCAGGTTGAGGTATGTGGTGTGTACCATTTTGCCTTTATCCATTGCTTTGGTGACCTTTAAAAAAAAATCCACCAGGTTGAGTAAGCATGACCTGCCCCTGACAAATCCAAACTGAGACTGGTCCAGTGTTTGTAGATTCCCATTGTCCTGAATTTTTAATTTCATGATAAGTATATGGGTCTGGAATTGCTTGAGTCTGTGGAAGGTCCTTCCTTATGCAGAGGAGTGACTGCTATTCTCCATTCGCTTGGTACAAAACCTGTAAGGAGACTGAGACTGAACAGTGTTTTAGGTGTGTGGTTATGTGTGTTCATGCCATTCAAGATGCCTGCAGGGATATTGTCAGGACGCATCAATTCAGTATTTTTAGCTTTTGATAGCACTTTTAGGACTTGGTCTTGTGTGACAGCTGGAGGCAAGCCAGTTTCAGGTATATCTTGAGGGACAAACATAGGGGAGAGGGGGTAAAATTAGAATTAAATTTGCCAGCCAGTAGGTTCACTATATATTCAGCCTCAGTGTAGATAACATCATTCACAATCAGCTCAACACATTGCTGCATTGTGCTTTTGAGATTGCAAATGTAGCTTAAAATGAAATTATCATCTTTGTCTTGGTTAGTTGTTTCAGCCATAATCTTGGCTTTGGTGGATTTTATTAAGCTTCTGAGTTATTTCACTGACAAGGGCTATAACATTATAGGAAATACTGTTCTTAAAATCAAAAATAAAAATGGAACCAAGGTAAATACCACTAATAAATGAAACAAACCCTGGTAAACAGCTCCAAATCTGAGAACACACCAAAAAAAGCACCAGCAGAAACAGCAGATAAAGTTTTTATTCCACAGAACTGAGCTCTGTTGTCATACTGGAAGACTTCATCACTCAGTTTTCTACTAGATTTATACTAGTCATTACACAAATACATAAAGATTATTGGCTGAAAATTTTACATCATTTCTTGCCTATAAAAAATTCAAACTAGCCTTTAGTTAATACAGAATTCACAGCAAAATAGTATTAGTAAAAGCACATATTTTTAAAAAGCATGTTTTAAAAAAAACATACATACAGTATTTTCGCACTTTACACTTGTTCCTAAAACCATTTTTCATTTAAAACAAAATTTATATATACAAAGTTTATTTATACATTTTCCAACACAATTTAGCAGCCCTCATTTTTAATACAGAACCCAGTGAATGTTGTCCGTTCAGCCCTGGGGGGTGTTCCTGTATTTAACGGCAGTTGCCATAACAATTCACAGTACTCCAGTAAAGTTTTCCATTGTCCGCTACTTGAGTTTGGTCCCACTTGCTCTAGCACCCAAAATGAAAATCTCCCATTTGGACAATCTTTCAAATGCCTATAAAGTGCATTAGTTTCCATACATTTGGAAATGTCATAATGTTGTGCATAGACCCTAGTTTTTAATTCTCTCTCGATTTTCCCACATAGTAGGCTGAACACAAACCTTTGGATGTACAATTAGCTGTTAAAGGGTTCTGTGTAGTACTTAACTGAATTTCTTGTCTATGGGCCATGTATTTACATTGACTGCACATTCCACACTTAATAGCTCCTCACTTTCATAAGTGGATTCTTACCATTCTGTTTCTTAGACTTCCCTTCAAGTAGATTTTTTATATTGGGCCACCTTTTATACCCAAAGGGGGGGGGGGGGTCTGGAGAAAACATCAGGTCTGTCGAGCGTTGTAAAAAAATATGCCAGTATTTCTGTATAATTCTTTGAATTTCTTTGGTGTCAGAACTGTACTTATAAATCAGGGACCTTGTAAAATCATCCTTTGATTCACTTTGGGCAGTACTAGATGCAGGTCCTGTATTGTGGAGTTGTCATGGCCCTGGGCATTAAATATGTCAGTTAAATCAGAGGAACCAAGCAATGGGATGTATTTTATACACCACCCTTGTTCACGTTCCTCCTTCACATTGTAGCCATCTCAATGAACATCTAGGCCACAAAACTTAGTTCCTGTTCACTGTCAGTGTATGTCTCTTCAGACAACATAACCAAGTATCATTTAACATTAGGTGCTTGTCTGCCACTTAACAGGCATGAACAGGTGAAGTATTTTTTCTTTCACATGTAGTGCTTTTGAAAACAAACTGGCAAAGCTGAAGTTCTTGAAATTTCAGTTGCAGATGCTGTCTCTGTACATTATTTTTCAGTGCCCTTCACATGGTTGTTGAAGTACATATATAGTACGTCTCTCACTGTTGTTGAAACTGTAACAAAATAATTAAACACAGTGTTACATCAAATTAATCCTGGCCCAAATGTGTAGGAGATAAATAGCATATTGTTTTGGTATGCTTGGCTAATAGTTTTTCAAGTACAACAAAGTTTGCTTACATAAACTTTTTTTTTTTTTTGCAGTCATGTTTTGTAGTAGGAAAACTTCTTTAATGTCAAGTTTATTATAATGCTTATTTTCTAAGCACATCTTACACACATTGAGTAAATAAACCAAGATTAAATAATTTGCTTGACCAAGTATCATCTAAGAGTAGCATCACTTTAAGAATAAATGTCATCTTATACAGCCAAGTCATGGCAGGTAAATTAAAGAAAAAAAGAGGGTGTTAAGTTATGCAGTTAAAAGTCTGGTCCAGTAGTCGACAAAACCAAAATATAAGTCTATCTGTTACATCACAGATAGCATTGTGTCTGGAATGGGAGTCAGCAACATTAAAACATCTTTCATTGTTAACAAAAAACATCCGGCCACATGTAAGATTCCATGTTCTAACTTTACAGAAGCACTGTGTGCCATTAAATTGCTTCAGCGACCTCATAGTAGTGACACAGATGCTGAGACTCATAAGCCACAAGTCTTACAGATGAGCGGGTAATTAAAAAATAAATGATAGGGAAAATACAGTAAGTCGTATTAGTAGATAAAAAAAATGTAAGACCAGAGTACTGAAAATAAACACTGGAATCAATAAAAATGCCAACTGGAATAATGTAACAGATGCTGGAAACAATGTGACAAACATTTGCATCATAATAGCACAATTGTAGATGTCATATACATGGATATAACCCCAGTGGCATCAGCATATGAAACAACCCTTACATTTTGAAACTGTATAATTCCAGCCTCACAGTGGTGAATGAATTAAGATAAACTAACAAATGTCTGTAAAGGTCATCCTAGGAAGCTATTCAACTCCACCATCTTGTACAGTCAGCAACCCATTACAGTCCAAATTAATTTTAGGGTAATAAGATGTTTTATGTTGTCAATAAAGTGTGAAGTATCCAGTTTTATTTCTTTCTTGTGTCACTACCTTCTTTCATTCACTGTTTAATACATACATAGCATTATTGGTTTACTTGCGGTTTTCTTTTTTTTTAGTTATTGGGGAGTGTATGCACATTAGCATGTCCAAAGTGGTTTGTTACACTGTCCCGTATGGTTTTGTTTCATTTTTGTGCCACATACTCACAAAGATTTGCTGGTTATTTTGGACACTGTGATGTAGAGAGAGAAATCACTGAGTAAAATGCAGATAATCTGAGTTCAGATGGCTGTTTGAGTCCTGGAAGAGCTAGGGATGGGAGTGGGTGGTTACTGTCTGATCATCCATCCCAGGGCTGGAGGGGGCGGGGGGGATGGGAGTGGGCGGTTACTGTCTGTTCATCCATCCCAGGGCTGGAGAAAGGGGAGGAGCTAGGGAGGGGAGGATGGGAGTGGGTGGTTACTCTTGCTCATCCATCCCAGGGGTGGAGGAAGATAGTTCTAACTTGTCTATTCACTGATATTTAGTGGAAGCACCAGGTGTTGCACCTGTGGAGTTCGGGCCTCTTGAGCATGCACATTACCATTATGCAAGTAAACGAGCCAGGAAAGTTGGTATGCAGAGGTAAGCGTCCCATGGCAGGAAGCACACACTGTTGTTTAGAGAGTCACTGCCGGAGAAAACGAGCATCGAGAGAATTACTAGAGACTTCTAAGTGCATGCAAGCTGGCCTACTGCATACCACCTTACATTTATCCAGTTGACCCTTTAAATGCTGCCAAGTACACTGTGAAATCCTGTCTTTAAGGCATCACTGTACTCTAGTTTTATGATGCTTTGCTGTTCCAGCAGTAAACCAAGTATTCTTTTTTTTATCCAGCTGTGTTTTGATTTGTCAACAAACTAGTGCAGAATAAAACAAACTTGCAAAATACAAAAGTAAGCATGGATGCATGATGGTCCTCAAGTAGCACTGCATTTATTAAACCCTAAAATATCCACAAGTTATCCACAAGATGAGCACTTTCATCTTAATACATTTACAAGACTTCTTCAGATATAAAATCATTAGAAACTTCCAAATTTAAAGATATAAAACAACCTCGTGATCTGTTTGTGCTAAAAACCTTAAAGAAACAATGTTACTGGCAGAAGGCTAAGTACACTACACCCTTTGATGCGCAGTTATATTTCCATTTAATTGTCAGTGCTGCCCTTTGATAGTGAACTTATGACAACAAAAGATGTTCCTGCAATAATTTTGCATTCCACACTTGAAAATACCCCATCGGTTGTCATTATTCCTAACTTGGTTAGTGGATTTGAAGATGTTTCTAAAACTGAGTCCTTTTTTTATATACAATCAAAGAGTTGTTAGCTAACTTTTCCTTCAATTCAGTGTTGTCATTTACCACAGACCAATTTTTGTTGGGGACCCACTTTATATACACACGATCTTGGGGAAAATATGGTAATTAAGCTACTTTTACCACTAGGGTTTGCCTTTTCTGCTGGTAAACGTGCATTACTAATGGTGCTAGTTAGACGTGCTGTTTCCTTTACCTAAAAGAATAGGCATAAAAAAGTTGTTCCCTCTTTTACAAACAAACTCTTCCAAAGAATTGTTAATAAAATCCTCAGGATAACCTCCCCTTAAGAACATATTTTTAAGAATGTTACACTCTGCCAGGAAATCCTTAAACTGGGTAACCATGAGGGCAGCTTGCACAAACTGTCCTTTTACCACCACTTTTTTTCTGGTGGAGGGAGTGGGAACTAGTGTAATGCAGGAAGACGTTAGAATGTTTTGGTTTCCTAAATATCCTAGATACCATCCTCCTGTTGATGTAGTCCTTTTCTAACAATACATCCAAGTCGGAAATGGAATTCTCACCTATACTATAGGTAAATTTCAGAAAATCAACAGTATTGTTCATGTAATAAAAAAATGAAGGATTTTTTCTACACTGTCCCTCCATACAATGAATATGTCATCTTGATACCTCGTGTAGAGGTGTCATGAATCTTTAAAGAGCTGTTAAAGACATATTTCTTCTCCTTCTCTACCATGACAGAATTCACATACAGAGACTGGCATGTTGAACCCATTGCAACATCCCTCTGTTGCAAAAAATATTGATTTTCAAAAAAATATATAATTATTATCCTTACAATACTCATAAGCTGTATATACAAGTTAATCTTGTCCTGACAAAAAATCAGTGTTATTATGCAGGAAATCAGTAAACCATTGTTCGTCTATATTGTGTGGTATCACCGTATACCGATCTTTTACATCTATGGTCAAAAATATCAAGGTGTCCTCAAAAAATATGTTGTTACATTTATTCAAGGAAATCCCATGAGTCCTTACAAAGGTAATGTACTTTCTGTGCAACTGCTTTCAATTGATTTTCCAAAAACTTCACAAGGGGCAAAGTTACTGAGAATCTGGTGAGCACAATCGGCTGTATAGGCAGATAATTCCTGCCCTTGTGTATCTTCAGCACTCCAAAGATTGTTGGCACCATGGGATTAACAATGTGCAAAAAGATGTATTCCTCCTCTTTAATTTACCCCTGCATCAACACATCATCATGTAATGCTGCACAAATTTTACTATGAGCAACATTTAGTTCATTTTTCAAAATTTTTATGTAGGTATCTTCGAACAAAATGTACATTTTTCCACGTATTGCATATTATCCATAAATAGAACCCCCCTCCAAAAATCCGGTTTCATAACCCAGATATTAGGAATTTTAATTGCCTCAAAATTTCCATTTCTTCCTTAGTAAGATTACAGTTACAGTATTGGATTCTTTGCCAAACTAGGTCTAAAATCCAGTTTGCATATTCTTTCAAAAAACTGAAGTAATGGATGGAGAGGTGGGTTGTAAGTACTCAGCAATTTCAAATCATGCCCAGGTAGACTACTGTTACCAAATAAAACTGTCAAGCTGAGCTTCCTAATGTACATGTTTAAATCCATTAATAGCTGAGCTAAATTAGCTCTTCTACCCATCTCAAAGGTAAACCCTTTTGAAAAAATATCAGCATGAGATTGTTGTGCTTGGCAAGAGCTAAAACTGAAAACATGGAAATCACCTTCCCCAGTTAGTTACTGTCTCACAAAAGCCAGCTACGTCAGTGAAAGATGATCCTAAATTTACCTTTACTGTTGTGTCTTCCTCCATGTATTGTTGTCCCATTCTCCCGCTGAATATTGCTGGGAGTATATCTGACTTGGCCATTGTCCCCGCTGTGTTTGTTGTTTCCCTTTCAGTGTTTCTGAGCACCGAATGAGGGGGAATCCAAAGGGGGCTCATTTAGAGTGGATTCTCTCTGTTGTAATGCAGTCCTGTCATGGTCACGTTCTTGTGCTGTACCCAAATGCTTGTTCCTTACCTGGTGTATTCTATTACCCTATTCTTGGGGCAGTAGGTATGCTTTTTTATTCAGGTAGTCTACCACATCCCTTTCAAGTTTCTTCTTTTTTCTTTCCAACATTTTCCCTATTTGGACATCAGTATTGTGAAATATGTGTGAGTGTTTTAACGTACATTGGTCATATTCAACATCCTCAATAATGTTCTTGTCCAGCTTGTTGATGTCATCTATAAGTCTGGCATTATGTTCCTGAAGAAGCTTCATGGACTCTCATCCATGCTTGTCAAAAAGCTAGATCAAATCTTAATGTAAAGCAGAATTATTAAACAACCCCATGGGGTATTTCCAAACTCTCAGACCTTTTGAGACTCTGTTCATTTTAATACACTCGAATAAGTACCCATTCCCTAATTGCACCTTAAATAGTTTATACTCAAAATTGTCCAACCGTTCACACAAAGTACTACTGCCTGTCGGCACTACATTAGTGGCAAAGTCCAATTTTTTTCTGCAGCCATTTATTCACCTGAAGAATCGTACAAGTGCCATTGTTACGTATACAAAGGGGGACATTATTGGTACTGCTTAAAGGTACATCTTTGTCCGCAGAGTTTGACACATCCCTGGATCTTGCAGTATTAAATGTAGGGTATACATCCATTGGTACTCTACCATGAAAATCTTTATGCCAACTAGGAAGCTGCATGGAATCCAGTCTGTGAGGTAACTGCTGGAGAAGCAGTGTTAAATTTCTGACTGACTGATGGAAGTCTTCAAGGTCTAAGTCAGGAAACAGCTGTTGCAAACCACTTGGACAACCCTCAGCCATGCGAAAATTGAAAAATCAACAAACTAATGCAGGATAAAATGAATCCACTAACCAAATTAGGAAGAATGATGATCAATGGGGTATGTTCAAGTGTGGAATGTGCAATTATTGCAGGAACATCATTTGTTTTCGTACGTTCACTATCAAAGGGCAGCATTTACAATTAAAGGGAAATATAACTTTGTATCAAAGGGTGTAGTGTGTTTAGCCTTATGCCAATCCTGCATGACGTTCTGTGTGGGGAAAAATGAATGCATATTGAAAGAACAAATTTATAAAATTATATGCTATTAAAAATAGAAGCAATATTAATGCTCTTTCTAAGCATTTGTTGGCATGTCTAGGGCATGAATTTAAGTTATTAATTATGGAACATTTGGGTGTCATTCCTAGGGAGGCCCTTGGTGGTGGTTGTTAGAAAAGATTGAACTTGCATGGCAATTAAGACTGAATTTAAGAACAAAAGAAGCTACCACAAACTAAGAAATGTGAACAAACTGGCAGGTTTAGGTCCCACAAATACCAAACTCCGAGAGCAGTATATCATTCTGAGTTTTTAACAGGAAATTAAAATAACACTAAAAATAATAACACACATAAGTGCTTTCGTTTAGACAGTGTAAACTTCATCAGACAAAAGTATGATTTAAAACAAACATTTAAATACTCCACAGTTCATTCTGATTGGACACAAGGAAAATAGCTAGCAGTAACAAAAACAAGCACCATTAATCCTTTAGTCACAGTTCTTGTTCTCAAATGCATGTTAAAAAAAATATATATATATATATATATATATATATATATATATATATATATATAAAATTTAAAACGTTAGTAAACATTAATATTTCAGTTAAAATAGGCAATTCTGAATACCATTCTCTAGTTTTCTGGTATCTCTACTCTACAAAAAATTATTCATGAATTAGTAAAGCACTCATCAAGACATAGTCCTAGTCTTTATAATATTTTATTTATTTCAAGGGCCTTTAGTTTTAGGACAGGAGTGATAGAAGTCCTGTCATTAATGACGGGCCATTTATCAGCATGCAGTAAAATCTGCCACCTGAGTTCTTTTAATTCTAATATTACGCCCCAATGTTATTTGTCATTAATGTCCACATGGTCTATAGCTATAAACCTGAAATTGCGGTTGATGTTATCATAAATATACCTAGCTAAAGCATTACTCAAATTATTCTTTCTGATGTACAAGTGTATGCAATTATTGTTAGTAATGTAGTAGACTACATAGCACAAACAGAAGAAAGTTCTAACATAGTACAGTGTGCCATCAATATTAACCTTTTAAAGAAAAGGTTTTCACAGCTTTTCAAAATTTCCCTAGAGACAGTAGTAAGGGACAATAATGTCAGTTAGAGGAACAGACTCAGCATAGCATTCAGACTTTACATAATGACATTTCTGTTTTAACCTAACAATCAGATGGAGCCCAACAACATTTACTAAGGGCACAAACTACAGAGGTTAATCTGACAAGACAGTTAGAAGAAGCCCAGCAAGGTTTACAGTGGGCAGGGTTCAGCACAAATAACAGTTATTTCTCCTGCTGATATATATCAATAGTCTTGTTTATTACAGACTCTGCCTCAGTGGCAAGACAAAAAAAAATAATTTGTTTCAATATGTTGGTATTTAAACAATGGTTGACATAGACTGCGTAGTCTATTTCAAATAATGCTTTATTTAATTTTTTTTTGCATTTACACATGCCAGTTTGGGTCAGAAGGGGAAAGGTAAATCATCAACAGTGTTGGCAAACCCCTAAAACATGCTCCAGTACGAGAGTTATGGGCATTAATGCCCAAAATGATTTACAGGGAAAGTTTAGTATTGTCAAAATCAAAGCACATAAATATACAGGAAAGGCTACAGTAAATGCTTTGGCAAATGGCAAAGCAAGCAGCTGAAACAGGTGAGTGTCTAGACTCACGTAACTGTTTTACAGACAGTCTAAATAGCATGACAGAAAAAACAAAATAATGTTTGGTCAGGCAAGTTGTTATGTTAAAGCAATTCTGTCGGACAGATAATGACATGCTGCAAAATGCAGATGTTGTGTCTTTCGGCGTTTCCCGGTTAGGGGTCGCCACAGCGGAACTCCGGTCCGCTAATGATTGGCAGTAGATTTTTACGTGCTGAGTTGCCGGCTCTCATGCACAACCTTCAACGAAGGTACACCCATTCACGCATGTCTCCTCACAGAAAACGCTCTAGCTGAGAATCGAACGGGACAACGTCTTGCTGTGAGGTGACAACGCTACCGCAGCACCACCACCGCAGTTGTGCTGCAAAATGCAGATGCAGCTTTAAAATCAGTTTCTGCCTGACAGACAGCTACAGACTCAGAGATTAATCCAGAGTGCTAGACAATTTAAACAAAGTACGTAGTATTGCAGATGTGGTGACTCCTAACCGGGAAAAGCCGAAAGACACAAAGACGTAGTATTGCAGATGCACATAGAAAATGTACAAAAATAGCTTGTAGACTACATGGTGAAAGGAAGGGGGGGATGTAACACATGGTCTGATAAAAAAACAAACACGGGGAACACGAGCAGCTTCTGCTCCACCAGAGCTACAGACAATACACAACAAGGTTCAGAAAAACAGGTGATATGTTTAGGTAATAAGAAAATAGTCCACATTAAACATAATTGTCCATATTACAAACAATGCTTCTTCAAAACCCCAAAATAGGGAAAGAAATCAAGATAAAGAAAATACATTAAGGGACAATCAGTCACAGGATCAAACACAGAGGGATCCAGAAAAATAAAGTATACCCTATGAAATACCAGATCATGGCAGGCAATAGGCATTAATGCAATAAAAACAAAATACATGTTATCAGTTGGCAGCAAAGTACAGGGATCTTTTAAAGCAATGGAAGACAATGTTAGTATACTTTACTTGTTTAATAAGCCAGGACAGATTCAGAATAAACACACAAATAACCTACAGCCATACAGACATTAAGCTAAAGCTAATACAGATACAGTGTATACTTAAAGTTAATACAAATACAGTAAATACATTTACAGTAGTGCAAATGATATATGCAAAACTAAACAATGCAATTAAATGTTGGGTATGCAAGTCCACATCTACATCTGAAAATTTAAGGCAGTACCTATGACAAATCCTAAATAACAAAATGTTCTATAGTAACAAGAGAGGGTCAATGCCCCCCCCCCCCTCAAACACACACATTGAAAGTATAGTATGTCTCCAAAGGCAGCTTATGCATGCAGCAAACATAATCAATATTGGTAAAAAACAGTGACTGTAATGTCATGTTTTCAAAACAATGTCTTACATAAAATATAACAGCAAACAGTCTTATAAACAAGCTAGTACAGCAAAAACATAATTAGTCAAACTGGTATAACTGCCATCCGGGTAATAATACACAGCAATACATAAAGGTAGTAAAGTACAGAGTCATTACAGATAGCATTTTTCAGCTAATAAAAATCCAAGCAAAAGCAGCACACCATGATGGTTCATAAAAATCAGTGTAAGTTAATAACAGTCAAACAGCATCAGTACAGTAACAGTCTTACAAAAGTTTAAATTTGTTTCTATAATAGCAATCTATGAACAAGACAAGGCAATCTAAAACAGTTGCAAAGAAAAAATGGGGAGAGATACTCGGATATAATAAATCATGCGAACAGGGACATCATAATCAGGTACTTGATTTCAATATATTTTGGACACGCAAAATTTGTTTGCAAAGGCATGTGACAAGTCAAATTGTTGGGTTTTTAGCCACATTCCTTACAGAGGGAAAAATGTCATTACATGCAGTCCCTGTAGAGGTTACACATACAGGTTTTATGTTTAAAAAAAATCTTATAAAAGTATAGTTGTAAAACAATCAGCCATAAAATAATTTACAGTTGATGAAAATAGAAAAAGGGATACTCTGTTTTCATAAAAACTATGGTCATGTAAAAAAGCTTGAGTATAAAATAAAAACAGCATGGGATTTAACACATAATACTTCTTTTAAAGAAGAGATAAAAGAGGAAAAATTCTGTTACATAGAGTATGCAGTTCCAATAATGAAAATTACTCACACATTACCAGATGACATAGTAGAAAATCACCAGAAAAAGAGGGAGGTTCATGATAGAAAATACGGAAAGATTTTAAAACAGCTGGACATAGGAAATGGTCCCCGGGATTCACAAAGCTTGTGCCAGGTGCAGGAGTAGCGTTGGTGTTCCAACACCAAATATGGCCGACAAGCGATCCAGGTACGAGCTGTTTTCATGTGCACTACCTGCGTATGCTACGCCAGCACAGCTCCTGGCTCCCATATGCTAAACACTGCATTTGCAGCAGTGTAGCATGGAAATGAAGGTATTTAGCGATCCAGGAAGTGGTGCAGGTGTAGCGTAAGCATGCAGAAATGTAAACCGTAAAAAAATGGTTTACATTACTGCAAACATAAAATTGGAGCCGTGGCAGCCGGCCAAACCCATGCATTATAATGTTAATATATGCCAATGGCTAAAAATATAGCCATTGGCATAAAAAACATGTACAAAATGTAAAAATAAACAAAATGTTTGTTTTTTTTCGCACTATTGTGAAGTTTAAGTGTAGGGCAGCGGCGAGCAAATGGGATCGTAAGAAAAACAGAAAAGAAAAAAAAAAGGTGCATTCTAACACAATTCATGTTTTCCCCATAATAGTCAGTGGCAGGCATGTTACACTACACCATGGTGCAAAGGTTGCTAAGGGGCTGTGTCAGTGTTATGCGCGGTTTCTAGGAATTAGTAGGCAATCCTATGCAAGTGGGAGGAGCAATACTGAATCACAGATTTCCCCCCTGATGTAAGGATGTACCTCACAGTGTAGCGTTATAACACCGAGGTGTGACCATGAGATAAAGATCACATCAAGACAGGGGTATGTCACCTTTGCTGTAAGCACATTGGAGCATTGTTAACCCGGTTTGCCCTTAGCTAAGCAAAGCTGAAGGAAAGGGGTGCGTTGAACAGGAAGGATATATGGAAAAAAATAAGGAAATGCTGCAGCAGGGAAATTGGAGTACAAATGAGTAATTAACACCTAGGAACCTGCAGTGGACCATTGACAACAGCTAACAAGGCTGCTAGCAGCTACCCGCAAAACAGGAAAGGGGAGGGGCTGTACTGCAAAGAAAACAGTAAAGTGTCACAGCAGAACAAAGCAGAATTGCATTATATCAGCTACACAACACATTTTGCAACACATGACTGGATAGGGAAAGTACAAAACAAGAAAGCTGGTAGGTGGATGCAAGCCTGACAATGGGAGGGGATCCAGGTTTAAAAGGGAATTAAAGGGCAACAGATTAATCAAGGCGGGCAAGCATAACTCCCCACTACAGGCCCCACACTTGCAGTACTCACTGTAAAACCCATAATTAAGATGGCAGTTGGAATTGCTCATACACAACCAATGACATCAGCAGCATCTATAGCACAGTAGTATAAAGTGTGAAAGCACCTCACACACACTTGTGTATTCCCATACACTCTGCACCATTGTTGCATGCATACAGGGAAGTTTTAATATGTACATGTTAGGGGCTGCCATAGCTTTGATTCATCAGCATGTGTTGGAGACTGAAGTTGGTGTGGAGGATGATGCTGACAACCACCTCAGGCACCAGAGGAGAAGAGTGTTCAGACCCAGGGTAACCTACCATGGGCTACATGATCTGGAGATAGTAGAGTGTTACAGGGTGACAGGGACACCCTACAGCAACTTGTGGCGCTATGCTGGCCACGCCTCAGAGCCAGAACAAACAGAAGAGAACCCATCCCAGTGGATAAGAAGGTATGTGTAAGCTTGAAAATACTAGCCACAGGTACCTTTCCAAGGCCAACTGGGGATATCATGGGGATCTCACAGGCATCAGCATCCAGGGTACTCCACCAGTTCCTGGATGCCATGTTACCACATGCCAATGAGCACATATACTTCCCCCAAACGCAGGAGGAGTTGGCCAGCAATATGCGTCTCTTCCACCATGTGGCAGAATACCCGGAGGTACTGGGTGCAATAGAGTGCAGACACATACACATCAAGTCACCACCCGGTGAGCAAGGTAGGCGCTTCATAAACCACAAAGGATACCCCTCCATCAACTGCCAGGTCGTGTGCCCTGGAAGCTGTCACGACTCCCACATCTGGCATGCCTCACAGCTGTATCAGGTATTTTCCGGGGGGACATCCCATATGGCCACTTGGTGGGGGATGCTGGCTATGCACTGGAACCGTGGATGATAACACCCATCAGAAATGCACTCACACCCATGCAAGAACGCCATAATGAGGCACACGCACAAACCAGAATCATCCATAGAGCATGTGTTTGGGATGCTTAAATCACGGTTCCACTGCTTGAACATATCCGGTGGAGCCTTGCAGTACTCTCCAGCCACATGTGCCCACATCTGCATAGTATGTGCCATGGTGCACAATATGATCCTTTGGAAACAGCTGCAGCAGGAACAGCATAGGGCAGGGCCACACAGCCCCCCACCATTGCCAAGGCCTGCACAGGCACAGAGTGACTCTGAGGAGGAACAACCTGAGCCTACCCCAGTAGGCATAAGGAGGCGTGCCCAGTATGCCCTGGCCTTGGCAAAGAGGCAACGCATAGCACATGCACTGACACAGTAGGGACCCAGGGAATGACACCTCTCTCCGACTTGCACATACAGGAAAAGGGTTGCCAAACATGACACCAACTGTGCTTAATGATGTATAGGGAGTGTACTATGTGCATCCGACATAGACAGCCCTGCAGCACCACCCTCAATACTGGGACATCCACAAGGTAAGTGACTCACACATGCCAGTTGGGGGGGTCACATACGCAACAGCAGTCACAGCCAGCAGGATAGGTATAGACAAACACAAAGAAATGCTGTGCAATGGCCTCTGAATGAGTCTTATGGGTAACCCCACCCCCAGGCCTACACAGACGGACTACAGCAGGCCAGGAATTTGGATGTAAGATGTGAAGGCTGGGATGTCAGAAACCAGTATGTAGGTAATTAAAGGCAGGATCTGTAGTATGCCTCTTGCCAGCACGATAGGTATGACTACAAACTGAAATGGAGTACCTGACATACCAGTACAGTCGTAGCAAATGCGTACAACTGTCAGGTGTGCCCCCCATTCTACGTACAGTTATAGTAACAGTCAGGTGTGTCCCCCCACTCCTCTGTAGAAATGTAGAATCAGTCAGGTGCCCCCCCCCCCCCGCTATGCAGAAATGTAGGAACAGTCAATGCCAAATGACCAATGGATACCCTGTAGAAACAGCACGCTACCTTTTGGTGTACAACACAAACTGCAGTGCAAACTACCTGGACATGATCCACACATGCAATACAGATGGCCATACTGGGCATGCTCACACACTTAGAGGAATGCAGGTATTGTCAGTCAACAACATACTAAAAGGTCATACTGAGCATGCTCACACATTTAAATGCATGAAGGCCTTGTCTGCAAACACCAGTGGTCCTGACAAATCTGGCAGTCGCAGTTCTCAGTGCAGGCACAAGTCAGTATGCACCTGCCCCTGCCTTGCACACACAGTGGATAGGAATACAGAGATATATGTAAGGACAACACACTATAATAAGCCAAAGGTAGATGGTCATAGATGTGTGGAAGAGGGTGACTATGACAAGGAGCCATCTGGGCCTGTCCCACCCAGCACACAGCCAAAGGGCCCCAAACACATGAGGTGCAGATGTCACTCACTGCAGATACTAGCCACCAGTATCTGTCAGCATGACAGACTATTGTGGTGCACGTGTCAGCTGTGCAACACAACTGTACAAGGAAGTGGTCATTTATTGGCTGTATACACGTACCTGTGACATATGACCCTGTGTGTGAACGCATGTGGCATGTCAACCCCTACATGAATGGGATATGGGCCATGCACACACCACCCGCCCCGTAGCAGTATTATGACATGCCTGCTGAGGTTATCCATTGTGAAATACACCACTGGGAGAGCTGTAGATCAGTAATCTCCATGGCGCTGAATTTTTTTTTTTTTTTTTTTTTTTTTTTATTATTTTCCTTTTGATTGTTAGTGCTGTACCTTTGATCAGTACATGAGGTTGATATATATGTGAAATTAACCAATGGAAGCATTTTGTATATATTGTATATAATGTGTGAATTTGTAATATGGTTGTGAAAAATAATAAAAAATGATTATTGAAAAAAAAAAAAAGTAATCTCCATGGCGCGTCTTATAACTGCATACGTCTGTAGTGATAAACTAATTAGGTAGTAGTGTTAACCCCAGACTTGCCAAATGTGTGACACTGTTTGTGTTTCTCTCCATCTTTCTCTGACTGTGTAGAGAGAAATGCTTAGTTGGCTACTCGCACTCCATACAATTCATATACTCAACATTGGCAAAGCTGCTGATGTCAATCACCAAGAAATACACCTCTGGGAAAATCATAGCCTAGTAATCACTGTAGAGTGTCCTGTAACTGCATACTCCTGTAGTGTGATATAGTCGTTAGGTAGGTGTTCTAACCCCAGACTTGGAAACTGTGTGTGTTTGTGTGTGAAAATGTGTGTGTGTGTGTCTGACTGAGTAGGGAAATGCTTTTTAGGCTACTCACACTCCGGACAATTCACATACCCAACATTAGCAAGGCTGCTGATGTCACTCGCCTAGAAATACACCTCTGGGGAAATCATAGCCCAGTAATCTCCATAGCCCGTCCTGTAACTGCGTACTCCTGTAGTGTGATAAAGTAGTTAGGTAGATGTTCTAAGCCCAGACTTGGAAACTTTATGCGTGTGTGTGTGTGCTTGTGTGTGAATCTGCATGTGTGTTTGCCTGACTGAGTAGAGAGCAATGCTTTTTAGGCTGCTCACAGTCCTTACAAATCACATACTCAACTTTGGCAAGGCTGCTGATGTCACCCACCTAGAAATAACCCTCTGGGAAGGTTGTAGCTCAGTAATCTCTGTAGCACGTCCTGTAACTGTGTACTGCTGTAGAGTGATTTAGAAACGTAGTAGGGTTCCATCTCCACCCATGGGAGTTCTAGATGTTTTGTGTGTGTTTCAATGTCAGTTTAGGGAGCAATGCATTGTAGGCTAGTCACCTGCATTACAGATAAAATGGCCTTCTTTGGTAGTCCTGCTGATGTCATTCATCGTGAAATACACCTTTGGGGAAGAAGTACTCCAGCAATGTCCATTGCACATACTGTAACTGTGTAGTGCTGTCGTGTAATATACTAGTTAAGTAGGGGGTTCTACTCCCAGGCATGACGTGTGTGTGTGTGTGTGTGTGTGTGTGTGTGTGTGTGTGTGTGTGTGTGTGTGTGTGTGTGTGTTTGTAAATCGTATCCTGTGTAGGGGTTGGTGTGAGTGTGTGACACGTGTGGGCAATGTGGAGGGGGTTTGATCATCACTTTTAAGGTGGGCCCTAATGTCAGCCATACAGGGATAACAGATGTAAATTAGCTGAGAGCCTGGGGTGCAAAGCCATAACCATACATGTGGCATCAAGGCCAGCCAGTCACAGTTAGCAACCCTACTATTACCCAGAGCACACACTCAACCTGTGTGTCATATGCACACACATGCCTAGGCAACAGCCAATATGTGGGTAGTACCCTGCATATTGGCCACTGAAAGGAACTATGCAGTGATAGCAGTGGGATACAGAGGCCATGTCACCCTGCCCATCTGTCCAATATGCACATACATGCAGACAGTGCACCTCCACCTTGTTCCCCAGTGGACACATGCACCACCTTTGGTGCCTTCACATGTGACTCACAATGGACATATCATGTGTGACACCATGCCCTGTATGGACAGATGACATTGGCATCAGGGAATGCTGTTAGCATGCTATCAGTGTAGGTGCAGGGTAAACCTGATGCCCATTACCAGTTCCTGCCACAGATGGCCAAGCCTGGCACATCTGATGATAATCTGTGTTCACAACATGGGCCAGACACCCCAGGTACAGTTCCACATGTCACTGTACATGCATGTGGGAGGTGTGTACATCCCATACACCATTCATGTCATGGACTAAGGAACACATACATGGCAAGTGATGCACAGTGTTGGCCACACACAGTAGTCACCCACGTGACTGGATGGGTGATGCATTACCCACCTGTGTGGGCAAATGCAGAAACTACAGGCCTGGTCCACAATGCAGACCATTGTCATGTGACCTGATGCCAAGGTATATCCATCGCCTACCCTTCTATAGCCTGCTGGCATGGTTGACTACCACACACCCGTGCAGACATGCAGCCATGCATGTCAGAACTGGCACCCTGTGTGTTCATGTGTGTGTTGTATGGTGCGTATGTCCACATCCACACTCACTACAACCCCCCAGGGCATAATGAAGCATGTTGTCTAATACCTCCTCATACTCCTTGCCCATACAACCTCCGTATGGCCCGTGGGGTGCATGTGATACCTGCACATTGATGTGATGTGGCAATCCCACTACTGATGAGTTGCACTCCTGGCCCTGCCAAGTGTGTCAATGTGTGTGCGCCCCTGTGTGTGTGTGTTTGTGTGTGTGTGCCTGTGTTGATGCTGGCACCTGTTCATCCAGACAGGCATGTGTATGTCACATACCATATATCCACCGTATCTCTGTTGCAGATGTCACTCACCATCACAAAAATGTTTTGAGTGCTCCACAGCAGGTAACCTATGTGGCACATCCAATAACTGCATTGCACTGTGATAGCACTACATAGTTGTTGGGGGTTTGATACCCTGTGCTGGTAGGTGTGTGACACAAGCATGCTTCCGTTTTACTCATCCACCCCTCCTTGACATGTATTCACCTCTGTCTGCTTCCCCCACTCCCTCCCTGGTGGATGTGGAGACCCACACCTGCTATGCTTAGGCAGCAGCATGTGTATTTCAAGTGATGCTCATGATCAGCTGATGGCCTCTGCATGAATTGCAGCCCTCCTCTAGCTGATTGCATGTAGAACAGCTGTGTTAACATTCCCATAGCCAGTTGCTTGGAAACACACTCCAATACCTAGGAACATCATGGTGGTATGGGCCCATTTCACTTACTGTGAGCAGGAACTAGATCTGTTGTTTGGCAAACAGCATCTCAGATGGATTGGGGTTTTACGTCTAACAACATACACTGTGGAAAGAGGCCAACAAACAGGAGGGGGATGTGCCTGACCTGACTACAGACTGTAAGTGCTGCCATACTGCATTTGGAGTAATGTTGGTTTAACAGTGTTTGTCTGGATACGCTTGTTGTACATGTCGCAATACCTGCCATGTCAGTTCCATGTATATGAGAAATCCCTATCTGCAGTGTCATCTACAGACTGGGCAGTGTTGTGCCTTTGGTTTCATGTATTAGCCACGGTGCATCTATCTGTGGAATGCAGAAGGTAGTGCGAGGATTGCAGTTTGTAGAAGGTGAAGGCCATGACAGTTACTGACTCCATATCCCTCATAGGGCATATGTTGCAACAAACCCCATTACAATGGTAAGTGTATGCAGTTATCACAGCAACATGTCTATACTGGCCCTGTCTGCCAACCGTTGTACAGATGATGTGCATGAAGTAGTGCATATGTGCTTTACACCATAAGTAGTGTCATCATCTCCTCTGCTGACAAGGCAGTGATATATCAGACTGCTACACGTCATGTACAGTAGGCATCATATTGCATGACATAACCTGGACAATCTGTGGATGTTTGTACAGTACTGAGGTCTGTGTAGTGATGATGAATGTCATCAGTGTGTCTATTGCTAATATGTACTTCAGCCTGTGTACAGACTGTGGTGGACTTAATTGTTCTAGCACCCCTTCCATGTGATGTTACATGCTGCCCCACTGTATGGTACCGTTTTGCCGTACATGTTTGTATGGCCATGCACACACACATGTCCCATACCACAGACAGCCATCAGACCAAACTGTGTAGTAGCCCAGTATATGTAGGGCACTCTTTGAGTGGCACATATGAGGATGGTGTCGAACAGATAGTTCATATACTGTAATGTTATGCTAGCTTACCATGTGTGACTGTGGCTGTGTTCACATTGGTTGTGGTTATGCACTGTCATGGAGGTGTATCTTACCCTGTGCTGTGACATGGCTGTTGAGCCTGCTATATATGCAGGTACATGTGCATTCCCCGATAGGAGATGTAGGCCAGTGTTGAGCTGGACTGCATGTAGCCTGCACAGTGCATTGTGACATGCCTAGCAGCATAGTGTACTTACCCTGTGAGATGTCATGTGCAAATACATGCCAGATGTACTGCTGCTGGGCCTCCCTTAATGGTCATGTATGTCAGACCTTTAAGGGAGGCCCAGCAGCAGTACATCTGGCATGTATTTGCACATGACATCTCACAGGAGTGTGTGAATCCAAAACCTATGGTGGCTCCACCTCAAAAAATCCAAATCCATCAGGACCACGAGAGCTAATGACTTAAACCTCGGCACAAGTATGAATAGGACATGCTGGAGGGATAGATTCATAACCCAGAGGCTTCCCATGCTTTGGAACAAGATCCCAGTTCGTATTAGGCAGAGCCCCTCACTGACTCTCTTCAAGAGAAATCTTGATGAGTGGATGGGAGATCGTAAGTTTACCCCAGGGGTCACATCTGTGTCACTGCTAGACAGGGGCACAGTAAACTAATTCTATTATATAAGGGGACCTTCATTGTGTCACTACTAGACAGAGGCACAGTATTCTAAATTTATTCTGTACATTTTTTGTACCATTTCATGGGGTGGCAAAAGCCACATCACTATGGCTAGGCTTACAAATGCTCCAGGGCAGATAGCCTAGTACTATACTATGAAACTATGAAACTATGTGTACTACTTCCAGTTAACATTGTCATGGCAACCACCCACTATAAATCCCTACAGCATGTGGGTGTGGTCCCTTTTCATATCCTGTGTGATGGACATCCTTCCTGTTCGTGGTCATCAGTGTTACAGACAGCAGGTAGCAATACCACTTACAGGAGAACCTGCGCACTCAGAGCGGCCACATATTTGTAGGAGGAGCAGAACTACACACAGACTGTGAGTAGAGCTGTATTATGCTTTGCATATTACTGGTGTTACAGGGTGTGTGTGTGTGTGTGTGTGTGTGTGTGTGTGTGTGTGTGTGTGTGTGTGTGTGTGTGTGTGTGTACATACTAGTGTACCGTGGAATGCAGTCTGTCTGCATAGCTCATTACTGTGGGCCTATCCTCTTGATGGACAGATGTATGCCTACCACTTGTTGTCCGTCCACCACACAGGTTCTGTGTCAGATATTATACTGGCAGTGTGTGCGTTGCGTGCTATCAGTACATGGCTACATACATTTCTGTGTCTAACCTCAATTCTCTGACTGTGGGTATGTTGCAGACTATCCTGTAACACCAGCACCTTGCTTAGTGTATGGCAACAGTGTTCCACATATGTGCCTGTGTTCCAGCCTCTGTCCTCCATCTACATGCCAAGCTTTGCACATATGTCATGCTGTTGGGGGTTGTTCTGTAGTGGGCTGTGAGTATATCACACTGCCATTGCTGCCATTAGTCCTCTGCTGTTGTATCTCCCAAACATACATTGGGGCTGGGGCCATATATGTGTTGGCATCACCTACACAATACATGTGTACCCGTATGCACTCCAGAGGCCAGTGTTTGTAACAGTGGTATATGAGCCTGTATTATTGTGGTAGGTGGAGAGCACCATAAATGACCTAGGCTGTTGCTAAATGTGGGGGTAGCAGGGCTGGGCTGCCACAAGGTAACTGGATGTACAATACCGTATACTTCACGTATAGTGACATTACTTACATGAATTGGGGTACTACAAGCCTATTGCCCCCTACCATACAGACTGTCCTGTTTGTCGGTATGCTGGTGTCAGTTATGCCTTGTTAAGTACCAGTTGCAACCCGTTAGACCACCTCCCTTCTAGTGAGTTTGTACAGAGTGTAGATAGAGGCTGCTGAACTACACACTTGCAGTACATACTGTTGAATGTTTGGTATCCTGTGGGCCAGTCTGTCTTCACTATTGTACAGTTTGAAGGGATTGGCCTGGACAGTAACAGTTGTGAACCTTTCCAGACTGCTGTAGTAGTTGAACAGTTTCACAGTTGCAGTACTCTGTTTATATGGTTGTCAGTATCTGAGCAGCTATATGACATGGCATATAGAACTGTTATAGTACACAATTAAAGGATTCCCATGTCTGCAAACCTGTGTGTGGTGTCTTTCCTATGGTTTTTCTATGGGTATATGTTGCAAGCAACGATTGACAATTGTATGGGTGGCCCATACAGTGTCCAGTTGTTCAGGTGTTAATAGTAGGCCCAGTGGCCATTCCATATTGTGTGCACCTTCTACATATGTATCTTCCTGTATATATGTCTGCGTGTGTATGTGTAGTCACATGTATATATATATATATATATATATATATATATATATATATATATATATATATATATATACACATGTGTGTGTATGTATATGTGTGTGTGTGTGTGTGTGTGTGTGTGTATATATATATATATATATATATATATATATATATATGTATGTATATCTGCATATCTGTGTATCTGTATCCTGGGGATGTTGATGGTTTCCACATAGTACATGTCCTATGGGAGGCAGACTGTACTTGGTAGTGTATTGCACGTGTTTGGCTGTGGGGGGATGCCTATCCGTACAAGACGTATAGTGTGAGGGGCCTCTCCACCCCAATAACGGTGCATGTGGACATATGTGTATTTGTTAATATGCCATTGCTATGTACAGATGTATGGCCATATATACCTATATATAGATATATATATATATATATATATATATATATATATATATATATATATATATATATCTGCTATATATATATATATATATCTGCTATATATATATATATATATCTGCTAACATATATATGACTATGTCCGTATATACCTGCATAGATACATATCTGCCTACACATATGTAACATGCTGTGTATACGTAGACATATAGCTGTAGACACATATGTGTCAATTTAGGCATATGCATGTATGTATGTGCATATATATTGATATATATACATATAACTTTAGAAATTACTATATATATTTATATATATATATATATCTGCGGTGGTGGTGCTGCGGTAGCGTTGTCGCCTCACAGTAAGATGTTGTCCTGTTCGATTCTCAGCTAGAACGTCTTCTGTGTGGAGACATGCGTGAATGGGTGTACCTTCGTTGAAGGTTGTGCGGCCGGGCTGGCAACTCGGCACGTAAAAATCTACTGCCAATCATTAGCGGACCGGAGTTCCGCTGTGGCGACCCCTAACTGGGAAAAGCCGAAAGACACAACAACAACATATATCTATATAGCTAGATATGTTGTATCTGTTTAGATATTAATATATTTATACACACACACATTCTGTGTACTGTTGCATGAGTGGACTGGATGATATGTTTCTGAAAACATAAAATATTTTTTATCTGTCATGGCTTAGTGGTAAATCGCTTTGGCTATGGAGTGTAGGGTCCTGGGTTTGAGCCTAGCAGAGGCTGTTTATTTTGTTGCTATGCAGAAGAAAGACCATTGGATACGGTGTGATTAAGGCACTTTTAATCACTTGTGAGCAGTGGTAACTTTTGGTTACAGTTCCTTATACTCAGTTACCTTCTTGATTGCTTACCCCCACGCAAACAGGCTGAAACTTGCTCACTGCTGCTTACAAGTGCTTACTCCCGCTTACCCCTGCACTAATTTCTTTAAAAGAAATGAAAAAGGGGTGATAGGAAAGTGGTGAAAAAGGGGCACAAAGAGGGAAGGACAGTAGGCAAGGTAGCTAGGGATGTGCAGGAAGGGTGTAGGGAAGGTCCATAGCTGTCCATTTCTTCTCAGCAACGGCTGTGCATATGCAATGAATTTGGAAGTACATTTGGACACTGAAATCGCTGAGAGAGGGGTGAGGACAACAATAGTATGTTGTGATGCCAGTTAGAAACATTTACATGTGTCCAGTGTGCGAAATGGACAGCTATGTATGGGGCGTGCTTTTTTGCGGGAATAGATTGCCCTTTTCTTCTTTTATTTTTAGGTGAGACTGGCATGTTGGGGAACTAGAGTAGGTATGATCAGGGAGGATAGGTTTGGTAGGATGACAGACAAGGCATACAAGATACATACAGGGGCGGTATATGACACGTGGGCGGGAACACCTTGGACGGGGAGGGGTGTTTGAAAGTCACAAGCCCATGAGCCCACAAATGGATACAGTGGGACTGTGGTTCCCACCCATGGGCAGTCACCACGGCACCTTCACTGCCCAGAAGGTGGCTGTCCTGGGGGCTGTGTGTGAGGGGCAGGCTCACCCTCTAGTTGTGCCATTCGGCCCTCAAGCTGGCGTAGGCAGTCTCAAATCTCCCTGTTGAGCTCCATACGCACCACTGCCCAGATTGTACCACGGGTGATAGGTTCTTGTCCTCTCCCGGGGGGGTGAGCCCCATCCCCTGTGGCGGTTCCACCCAAAGGTGGTGCAGGGCCAGTGGACAAGGAGGTCCCAGGCTGGGCCCCAGATGTGCTTTTGCCCAGTGCCATGGCCAGCTGAGGTGGGACAGGTGGGTCCGCTGAGACCGGCCTTCCCATACAAGCTATGTTGTAGCATGTTTAAGGCAGATATGGGTTAGTAATAGTCAACAGCATTCAGGATTAGTTATAACAGTATGCATAGATATTCCCATTACCAAAGGGACCAGATATAAAATAGTTGCAGAGCAGGCAGAACACATGCATATATGGGACAACAGTGGCCATTACAACAACATGCAGGTTTAATTAATGGCAACAGGCCACCAATATGAGAGTATTTTAACATGGCACATGCATAGAAACAGATGTGAATATTTATAAACCAATAGGACATATGTCCCAACAAAGGTTAGGAGTGTAGGCATACCGAATGAGTTGTGTACATCTGTTATTTTTGCACATATGGTAGGGGTGAGAGAGAGAGAGTTTTCACAACATTCGCAGTCACTGCAGTGGTCTGTCCCTTACATGTATTATTATACTACCCAATGGCCTTATATTGTACAATGGTATGTTTGTAGATTAGTATGTACGGGACCTGTGTCTTACGTACAGGCTTGACAAAATGCAGGTGCTAATGCAACATGTTTTGAGATTACTCTCATACACTTTGGGTGAGATGCTGGGATGACAGGTTTGTTTGCATGTACAGTCTCTGACTATCGGTTATGTCATTAACAGCTGCCTACATGTCTTGGATCATCACACTGATTTGTCAGGGGAGCAGAGCAAAAGGCACGTGATGTGGGCCATTTATCTGGGTTATACAGCAAAAGGATGTTAAAATATGTTCGTATACATATTCCACATGGAAAATGATATGTGCTGCAGTAGGACTGGAACCGGGAATGCCTGTTCGTGATGCGAATGCTCTGACCACTGCATTATTGACGTTAACGTTGAGTCCGCATGTGTTTTTCTATTTGGATGATTTTGATGTGTGAGCTACACTAAGCAAACGGCAGTGACGCGCAAACATGCTGCGCTTTGCTTACACTTGCAATAACGAAGAGATACAACATTAACATAGAGACACGGGGATTTTAAATGTAATAGTTCTAGGGACAAGGGCTCAACATTCAACTATGTGCTTGTGTGTTTACACCTTTGATTTTATTTCAGTGTTTGTGGACACTCTTGTATGCTTTAAATACATTTTTGGTATCTATGGACACTGACATATTGCTTACTATTAGAGGCAGGCTCTAATAGTAAGCAGTGTAGGTTGTGCAACTGTGGGGGCATGTTTAAGCCTTCATAAAGAACTTAACCACACCCCCTGCACTCACATGACTCGAAAGGAATGACTTTAGTTCCAACCAGAAAGTTCAAGGTTACTGATACAATATTTGATTTTAAAATGTATTTAAGAAAGTTAAACATGACTTTATTATATGAGACTGAACCACAGACAGATTCCCATAACAGTAACGTCTTTAGAATTAGCTCCATATGCAACCCCCCCTTGCACCCCAAGCTTGCAATATATGAAAAATTGTGTGAGTTAGATCTTTACAGTTTGAACAAGAATAACTGTAAGGGAGCCCACAGTTTCGCTAACATTAATCAGGAAGAAAGCAATAGCTTGTTATTTTTGCAAAAGCAGGACGTGAGGGTTATGAAACCGGACAAGGGGGGTGATGTGTTAGTCATGGATCTTTCTACATACACTGAGAAAATGTTGAGTATTCTTGACACAGAGAATTATAGGGAGGTTTCCCTTAATGAATTAAATAAAGCATACAAAAAGATTCATGGCCAATTGAATGACCTATTCTTGGAGAGAAGAATAGATATTACTTTGTACAACTACATAAACATTATTACCCCAAGAGTTCCAGTATTCTTTGGCATTCCCAGAATCCACAAGTGACTCTCAAATCCTCCCATGGGACCCTTGGTGGATGGAAGGGATTCCATCACTATGGCCTGTGCCCAATACTTGGATCATGAATTAAAGAACTATTACAAAAGGAAACTCAAATATGCAAAGATTCCTGGACCTTTTTAGAACAGATCAATAGAACTGAATACAATGTGAATGACATATTAGTTACTATAGATGTCAGAGATTTGTACACTGTCATCCCATAGACCATAGGCCTAGAATGGGTATGTGATGTGTTATTTGAGCATAAAGTAAATTGGGAGAAAATTAATCTAATCTCAGAAGTGTTGGATATAGTTTTAACCAACAATTATGTTTCTTTTAATAACAAATACTTTTTCCAAACAACTGGAGTGGCCTTGGGATCAGCTTGTGGTGGGGCCTTTGCAAACATAGTTATGGCACACTGGGAGAGGCACTTTGATTTTCAGTCCAATTACCATCTTCACATCAAAATGTACTGCAGGTACCAGGATATCAGTTTAATCTGGAATGGTTCCCAATCTATATTAGACCAGTTTTTGGAATATATTAACATCACAACTACCTTCCTACAATTTACTTGGGGTCATTAATTTGGATCATATGGACTATTTGGATGTCCATTTGTTCAAAGACAAAATTAATGGAAGGTATGCCACTACAATGTATAGAAAAAGAGACATATTCATATTATTTTTTGCACTATGCCAGTTCCCACTCGAGACACCAGAAGAGATCAGTAGTGAAAAGGCAGCTTGTTTGAGCTGCCCTTATGGTCTCCAGGGAGGAAGATTTCAACTTGGAGTGCATCAATTTGAAATCTATGTTTCTAGGGAGAGCATACCCAGTGGAGCTATTAAATGAACTCATCAGGGAGGTCACTGAGAAGAGAAATAGGTAATTTTAAACCAATAGTTGGTGTTAATATTCCAGACAGCGACTTGTCAAGTAAAGAAATCAGAGCATCAGGTGAACAAAAGACCCCTTTCCTTAAATCTTTGATTGTCACATATAGTATTGATTCCAATAGTTTAAAATGGATTTTCCATAAGTATTGGGACATCTTAGTGGAGGATATAGACATCAGAACCTACCTAGGTGACAAACTGGTAATAATGTATAGGAAAGGCAAGAACTTAAAAGATCTCCTTAGGAACAGGTATGCTCAGAATATGACATGTTGTTTGGGCACCCACAAATGTGGATCATGTAACTGGTGCCACAAGGTTAAAGCTGGAGCCATGTTTTCTATAAACAACACTGAATATAGCATTAAAGGAAGATACAATTGTTCTTCAAAAGCACTTGTCTATGTGGCCTTTTATGACTAGTGTCCTGTGTTTTACATAGTCAAAACGGAAAGAAAGTTAATTAGCAGAATTTATGAACATGATTACGCCATCAGAAAGAATAATTTGAATAATGCTTTAGCTAGGCATATTTATGATAACATCAACCACAATTTCAGGTTTATGGATAATAGACCATGTGGACATTAATGACAAATAACCTTGGGGCGTAATGTTAGATTTAAAAGAACTCAGGTGGCAGATTTTACTGCATGCTGATAAATGGCCTGGCATTAATTACAGGACTTTTATCATTCCTGTCCTAAAACTAAAGGCCCTTGAAAGAAATAAAATATTATAAAGAATAGGAATATGTTTTGATGAATGTTTTACTAAATCAAAAATAATTTCTTATAGAATAGAGTTACCAGAACTAGGGTTACCACCTTTCCCACTTTGAGAGGGACAGCCCCTCTTTGGGCAGTTGTGTCCTGCAAGAAAATTGTAAAAATGGCAAATGTCCTGAGATTTTAGGACAAAATTATTTCCTATATTGTATGTAATAGGTGCATAAAACAGTTATCTGAAACACCTAAATGTTATACAAAACAGAATAAGCAACTAAAATGCTACAAGAATAAGCCTTTATTGGGAATGGTATTCAGAATTGCCTGTTTTTAACTGAAATATTAATGTTTTTGAACACACACATATATATAAATATATATATATATATATATATATTTATTTTTTTTTTTAACATGCATTTGAGAACAAGAACTGTGACTAAAGGATTAATGGTGCTTGTTTTTGTTACTGCTAGCTGTTTTCCTTGTGTCCAATCATAATGAACTGTGCAGTATTTAAATGTTTGTTTTAAATCATACTTTTGACTGATGAAGTTTACACTGTCTAAACGAAAGCGCTTACGTGTGTTATTGTTAGTGTTTTTATTTCCTATTAAAAACTCAGAATCATATACTGCTCTTGGAGTTTGGTGTTTGTAGGACCTAAACCTTCCAGTTTTCTCACAAGATTGAATTTAAATAGCTCTGCAGGGCTCAACGAAGTCTCTGCCATCACCTGCTTGCTTAAGTTAAAAGCGTATGTACAATAGAGAAGCTAATTAGATTTATTAAATGGTTTTTAAAAGTTTTTGATATAAAATGTGCGTGTGCATGGGTCTACTTTGATTCACTGAAAACTCATTTCACTGAATTTCAAAACACTCGCACCAAATCGCTGAAAGCTCAAATAACTGAAAACTCATTGCACTGAAGCACATTTCACTGAATGTAAGTACTGTTGGGCAAATAAAACGTATATGCCCTTATCCCCACTGTAGTGCGATCCTGGAGTTAGTATATATAGTTGGGGGTGTAGCCCCCCCAACCTACTTTTTGGTTTTATATTGGCTTTCAGTGAAATGAGAGTCATAAATATAAAAGCTAAGTAGGTTTTCTGTTATGTTGTCAATGCATAAAAGATTTTTATAAAGGTTTTAAGTATTAGAATAGTAATGAATGGTTTTAAAGCGGAATGTATAAGATCATTAACTTGTAATATTTATGGTAACTTTGTTTCTTTAAGGTTTTTAGCACCAAACAGATCAGGTGATTGCCAATGATTTTATATCTGAAGAAGTCTTGTAAATGTATTAAGATGAAGGGTCTCGTCTTGTGGATATTTTGTTGTTTAATAAATGCAGTGCTACTTGCGGACTGTCGTGCATCCGTGCTTACTTTTGTATTTTGTGTTTTGATGTGCAAAGTCTGGTACTGTTTGTGGATCTGTTTACTGTAATTGTTGTATGCTTTTGGAAAGCACACGTCTATAATGGACTTTGACTTTCTTGAGAGCCCACAGAGCTTTTTGATTAGAATCACAAATGTATTTTTCTTAGTGATACAGACTGCAAGACATAACATTTTTTTACGCACAAGTGTAATTCTTTCTTCATGTGTCTTGGAATTGCATATTATTAAGGTTGTATCTGTATCAGTATTAATCAGTAATTTGACTTTTTTAAATTCTGGCACCTGCTGTCTATTTTGTTTCACTCTTAAGACAAATTAGGATAATTTGCCTTGACTGCTTTACCTGCTTGTTGACTTAATTCTGTATTTTGACAAGTGTATATATAAACATGTACCTTTTTCTCTCTGTTTTTTTTTTGCCATGTTTTCACCTTCCTCCTTCTGTGACCATTGAGCTACCCTCCCCTCTTTATGCTGCTTCATACAGCCCACTCATTCCTCCAGGCAGTGAGAAACAAGCAGTGGGGGATAAAGATGTCCCCCATTCAAGGCCAGAGGTGTGTGTGTGTGTGTGTGTGTGTGTGTGTGTGTGTGTGTGTGTGTGTGTGTGTGTGTGTGTGTGTGTGTGTGTGTATGTGTGTGTCTACATCTGCGTGGCTTTTTTAAGGTCCTAATCCCTCTGTACATACTTATAACTGCTCCTGGATTCGCCATGTGATGGACATCTGCAGCAGCATTTTACTCTGTATGCATGGGAGATGTGATTCCTCAAGACTGCTCTGCCCCTTTCACACCAGTGGTCCTGCTGGATCTCTGGTCTCCACTGGGGATTATTCAGTGAAAGTGAGTGCCAAGAAATGCATCACCCCCATCCCTGTCCCCCAAAGAGGAGTAAGCCAGTAAAGCCATGTCACTTCTACCCTGCTCTTCTAAATCACTATCTCTAGCAAGTATCCGTAGTCGTGTACAAGTTCAATTTGTCTAGATCATCGTTCTCTATGCACCATCAGAGTTGGCTTATATCTCTTAATTTTGTTAGTCCCTCTCCTTTGTGCGTTTGAATCTGATCTTTCCCCATTAATTCTTCAGTTTGACTGAAATGACTTTATAGATTTTGTCCTACATTGCTGTTCATTTGTTAATGTAGATGTAGACAAAAATACAGTATTACTCTGTCTAACATTAATGATACACACAATTCTGGTTGTCTTATGTCTTAATTAATTGCATAGTCTCAGGACATTAACCAGCTATCTAGCAGCTGTTTCCTTAGTATGCCTTTTGTAATGCCTGTTTGTCTTTTTTAGCATGAGAGTTAAGTTGCACATTGCAGATAGTACTACTGCTGCATTCCTTGTTTTAAAGTTTTCCAGGTTTCATCTCCTACCTGAAATGGTCATGGCATCTACCCATATCTACTCAAAACTTACCAGCTAATATAGGGCACTAACTGCACATAAATGACTATATTTAGACACTCATCTGACACCGTATTATATGTTTTTTAACATCAAACAAGGGTCACAACGGTCCTTAAGCTATTTTTGAACATCTCGTCAACTTACTGCAGATGCAGCATGCTGGAATTTATGGTTAGCCTGAGAATAGTCATGTAAGAATAACAAAATTAAATGGTCCAAAATAACAAAAATAGGAAAAAACTCAAGGTCCAACCACTGCAGTCAGGTTCCACGACTTTAATAAAAACAAAACCACATATGAGAGATTTTGTCTAGAAAAGTAAGACTTCATCAGATGTCATGTAACAATGTCAAAACCAAGCACCATTAAATGAATATGAAAAGCTTTATTTTAAAAGCTAAGATGAGCTCACAACATAATACATAAATCACTGCAGCTGTACCTGGTGCACTGCAGTCTGGGATTTGCATAAAGCAATTAACTGTGTAATCAAGCCTTGCTAATGCTTGGTACTTCAGTACATAAATAATTCTCTGGTCTACACTGTATCAATGATACCTGTATCAGTTCAACAAAATATAACTTGCTGTTTAAAAACCTTAGCTATTTCTGTCTCTTAATGCTTAAATTATCCGTTATTGCTTTCTCTTTGTTCTGCTGAGGGATATCCCTTTTTGCTCAGTGAGATGCAGAAACTGTAGTCCTCAATGCCAGGCATGATATTCACTTGTCCAGGCTTTGTTCAAAATGTGTTCCTTCAGATGCTTTATCCTAGCTAAAACGAATATAGGAAATTTAGTCTCTGAGGCTTTGGTAGATTCAATCTGCATTAGGTTGTGCATGCTCTTTATAGCTGCATGACTCAAGGTCATTTCTGACAGAAACTATGTTGTGTGTTTGTTCTAACACATAGCTTCCCTTGGGGAAACAGCTTGAATGTGGATGTAGCAGACGTTCACAAAGTCTTAGACTCTGCTGCTCCATCTGGATTTAAAGTTTGCCCAAGTCTTCACAGTTCCTTTCTCATGCCTGACAATGGCAGTGTTGCAGATGACTCTGAGGTGTTAGTGGTTGCAGAGTAACCAAGTACTCACAGATTTGCTTTTGGCACTGTAGTGGTAGACAGTCCCCATCAGTTTCATTGTGGATTTTCCTTCCAACAACTGAAAGCATTACAGGTCATATGACAGTTCCATAGTGAAGTGTGGAGCGCACCTCTTCTGCTTTACTTTTTAAAGCAAATGTCTCCCCAGGAAAAGAGGGATCTGTGTAAACCATCTGGAGTTTTTGGCTTGAATGAAACCAAATCCTTCTTGATCTGGTTTAACTACCAATTCATTATGTGGGTCCCCTGACTTGGACTCCATATAAATCAGCCATAGTACTTGAGGTGAAGGCTTTGGAAGTTAAACTGAAACCAGAGTCCTTCCTGATTTGGTCCCACAAGCAGCATCATGTCATACCTGAATGGATAACAGCTGGGGGACTCATTCACTGTTTTCAGAGAAGTGGTGTGTTTGGCTGTAGTCTACATTCAAGGGCACCATTTCTTTTTCAGCATGTTACATCCTTGGAGAACCGGACAGGCTGATTGATTCCTTATGCTTCTCCCCTAGTCCCTTCTTTAAGTTCAGGATTTGAATCAACTCTGGTTAGTATCTTAGCAGTGCGGCACACTGGACAGCAACCATTTTGCTACTGGGAGAATCTAATTCTCTCCATCTTCTGCTTATTCCAAGAGCACAGAGGGAATTGGCATTGGGTGCACTCTTTTTTGTAACAGACAAATTTCCTGTACACCTTCCCACAAATCTGTCTACTGTTTTTGTACTTGTAACATAATTCAAAGAATAAAATCAAAACCCTTATTGCCTTACTCTTTTTATGTAGAGTGATAAAGTCCTGATTTGGAACTAAACTATAAGAGTTCATGTACTAGCTTAGGTGCTAGAGGAGCTGGATTGGGGAGTGTAGGAGAGAGTGGCGAATGACCGCTAACTTGACCTTTGAGAGGGTAAAGAGATGGTTTTGGTTTGCCATTTTGTTACCCGCAAGTAAAGACTTCCCAGTAATAAAAGGCACATAGACTGGAGAATGTGTGCTTGGTCCTTCTAAGCTACTGATAGTAGCTTTCACTGATGTGCTGGTGAAAGCATGCACGCACATTACAAATGCTCACATCAGCCGCCTAGGGTCAGAATTAGTGCCATTATACACACCTTCAAAGCCTGCGTTGATATGGCTGAAAGCAACTCTGTGGCTGCCTGTATGATAGTTGTCTGACTCTTGATTCCATACTTGTGAGGGGATACTCTCTGGTAACAAAGGAATGCATGCGGTCAAGTCCAGTCAGATGATGCTTGATGGTCAGCAGGCACAAAAAGAAATATCCAAGAAAAAAAAACTTATTCTTGTGGACCCCTCTTTGTGAAGAAGGGTGTGATTTCAGGCTGTCAGAGTTAAGGTATTACAAGATTATTACAAGTATAAGCCAAGGAAGCCTAGTCTGGTAGAAAAAACAGCCAACTTTACATTAGAATATGGGTCTAGCTCCCTTCATCCTGTTGCACCTCTCAGCTGTTATGTTAGACATGATTGGTGACATTATTACTTTCCTGGTGGTTGAGACATACTCTGCTAAATGGAAGAGGATATCCATCTGGATGGAAGGACATTGTGCTATCCCATTCCATGATGATGTCAGTGCATTTGTCTTCAGATATCTGTATAGGTTGTGTCTCAGTTATTCTGCAGTTGGAGCTTGTCTGCCACTTGCTTCATTAAGTTATTTCCTCCTTTAGACAATGAAGGTCTCTAATCCTGCACCAGCTTGTTAAGCCATTCCTTAAAACATTCTGCTTCTTTGTCCTTTGAAAACCACACCTTTCAATCCTGTGATTTGATTTCTGTGATTGACATGCTTGCCTACATCCCATTTACCATATGGGTTTGGTCGCTTTGAAATTTATTTTGTGACTATCATCTCTTCTCTCAGGGCCTTGGACCTTCTTGTCCTTATTTTTCCAGAGCCATAGTTGGTCTTTCACAAGAATCAAGTGCTGCCAAGTGCTGCTTAGAAGCTGTCCATGTTTCCTTCTGAAGGTGGTGCCATAATTGCCTATATGACTCCATGTTATTTCTTTCTTGCTTAGAATTTGGGAAGAAACAGCACTTCACAACCTAATCATGCACTACCAGCTCAGGTTTACCTCATGTGAGTGCTGAACTTGTGGAACATGTAACCACTTTTTTCCCCTATGCTGCTGTGATGGAGAGGCTAGCAGTCGCTAAACAAACCTATTCAACATGATTGCTAATTGCATTGTCTTTTGCCACAAGGCAGGAAATCACCCACTGGAAAACACTGCTGCCAGTAGCCATTTCACAAAGGGCATTTGTGCTGCAGTCACTTGGTTTCAGAGTACATCTTTATCAAAATGCTAGCTGCTTTCACTGTGAATCCAGGGCTCTGATCTCCTGTGTTTCTTCATTTGGCTCTTTCTTTGGTAGAGGCTCTCCTGTACCTGATCTTTTGGAGTCAGCTGAAGCATGGAAGGAGTATCCTGACCTTATCTTGATCAGTGAGATTTTTGCATACCTTTCCTCTATGAATAAGAAGAGTGATGGTGAAAACTGCAGAGACAAAGCACAAAGGTTTCAAAATCTTTATTGCTTTCACATGGCCCAAACAGCTTTGATTCTATTTCTGAAACTGATTCTAGTTCAGCTGTTCTCTTTCTTAGAGGGGAGATGTGTAATGGAGCTACACAGGGGTTGTTGCTTAAGGAACATTATTTCATACACCTGCATGTCTAGATGTGATAGCAGGAGACCTCTGAAGAGGAGTTATTGGTACACTTTCCTCTTCAGTAGATCCCTACTAGGATTTTTCCTCTCTTGAGCCTACTATCAGGGTTGTGCGCACCTCCAGCAGGCACATGCCAGGTTTGAAAATGTGCCCAACCCCCTGTGCCTTTCATTATTTTTCTGGTGCTTACACTTATCTGGCCTCCTGATCTTCATGCTGGAAAATTTCCCATTTTCAACTGATAGAAAATTCTGGCGTTCAGGGTGTTCATGTGACTGCAAATCAGCAGTACCTCTTTTGGAAAAGAAGCATGTCATTAAACACTGCCGTATGTGCCTACATTTTAACATGGTCACAGAAGTATGCAGACAGGAAAAGCTGCAGGCCTTCCTAACATCTTGCAAGACAGTGTCATAGGAATCAGCAAGGAACTGCATCTCATGGTCCAAAACTGGTGTGCTAAGATAATAAAAATAAGTCAAAACACATTGTTCATTTTCTCTTGGAGATGTGTCCATCCTTAAAAAGTCCTAATGTTCCTAAATGCCAGCAGCTCTCTCACAACTAGCAAGGAGTCATTTTGTTGCCATTCTGTACTGTGGTAGATATGAACGTTCTTCAGAAGTGCACCCCTGACCACCATGTCTTTGGGGGGGGGCATGTTATGGTGTCAATACATTCCACTCTGTTGACAAGTTGATTGAAACTGTAGAGTGGTGCCTTGAGTCCCATCCCCAACTTGTACTCAGTGGTAGCACCTGTAACAAAAGAGTCTTCATTACAAGGCCTTCCTCTAGGCTCAGAATGACTTGATTGCCCAGGTTAGGGGGTCTACCAGATTCTTCTGTGTCAGCAAGGCTTGCAGGATCTGCCCAAGTGTAGGATGTCGGCATCTGATGGAATCTGTCATTGAGGGTGCACACTGTCAGCAAAAAGAATTAATAATGATAGACCCTGTGCAGGTCTTTCTATTCACAGGACTGCCTTCTGTTGGCACATCGCCAAGCACCAGTACCATGTCACATGACTCCCTTTACTCACTTGAACCCATATATAACTAGTGACTTAGATCTGCCAACCCCAAATGTAGTTTAAAAGGATAGTGTCTTTGCAACCTCTGTTTCCTGGGAAGGAGACTGAGGTTTAGGAGCCCTTTATTTTGAGACATATTAAGGACATTGAGCCCCCCCCCCCCCAGTCAGGAGAAATTGAGGTTGATGATGTCATGTACAGCCTGGCCAGCCTTGTCTTAGAAATGTCTTAGTGAATGTTTAAGGAAGAGGAATAGGCATGGGTCATTCCACCCTTGGAGGCTCTGCTTAAGGGATGCTACTTTTGTACCTGGGAAGCTTCCTGATGCTCCATCTGCTTCCAAGAAGGTGCGTGGCCCTTTACTAGTTGTTTAGTAAGTGGAGTGTGAGCCTGCTTATGAACTTGAGAGCTGAAATATGTGTGATCTTTGAGGCTGAGCATAGGTCCCAGAGACAGCAGCAAATTTTTCACCTTGTCATCTGGTAAAGAGTATAATGCTTTGGGTGGAATAGGCAAGAGAGAGTTTTTTTTCCCTGTCTCAAGTTTGGAAACTCAGATTCTCCAACTATTTATTTCACCTGTCCAAATTTCTGTCCTCATAATGGTTCATGTGCTGGAACGGCTTTCATCAATTTTGATACTCAAGTCAAAAAAAAAAAAAAGCTCAGACTTTGTAACAGCATCTTGGTCTGCTGCCATGTGCTTCTCTATAGTGTTGACTGAGCTGACACTTTGGCTAGAACAGAAGGCTCCCCTTTATGCCTGTACAGAGTGATGTTGTTTCTTTAAAAATGATTGGATAGGCCTTGTGTAATGCCTGTTACTGTGGGAGATTCCCATTAGTCCAGAATATCAGAATTTGGTTGAGATCCTCTAGAAAGAAAAATATTTTTATGACTGTGAAGGGTCTTTGTTTCCCAGACATTTTTTCCCTGTCAAGCTGTATAATTTTTTTCCAGGAAGAATCCTGCTAGCTGAATGGGGAAGGGCCCCAACCATCAAGCAGTGCTGCCTTCTTCAGTTGTTCTGCCAGCTCATCTTATAATGCTGTGTTTGTTAATCCAGCTGTCAGTCGTGGTAAATTTTCAGGGTTGTCTTTGGAAGATTTTTTTTTTTTTCCTGAGTTAATTCGAAGCGATGAGCACCAGTGGGTACTCATAGTGGTCTTACAGCTTGCTTGGCTCTTCCTGGAAGGACTTCCTTTAGCAGCCAAGCTGCATTTACAGAACATTTTGAAGAGGCCCAGATTGTACTCTTCAGAGGGGCATCGTTACTGTCCATCTCCTTCAGCATGAGGCTAGAGAATTACTATTGCCTGTTATGTCCAAAGAAGGTGGGAGTCAACTTTACCATCCTGAATGTAAGTAACTTCAACAAGCATGTCTGGCATGTCTGATTTCTCATTGTAGCTCTTTAGGGGTCTGTGCTTCTGCTGCCTTAAGATGTCTGTGAAACATGAAAGACACCCTGTGAAGCACCAGTGCTTAGGGTCCATATTGGAGATTATTTTGATCTTCCTTAGTTGAAAGTGTTACCATTTGGTTTCACCTCTGAGCCCAGAGTGTTCACCATGGTGGTAATCATGGGTGGCTAGGCTTTCAAGAGAAAGACTTGGTAAGTTAGTCTTACCTGTACATACCTGTTGTAGTAGTTTAGATATGGGATCCTTCTTAGCATTTTTGGCTTGGACAGTATCATAATTGCAAGAAGTACGCATAAGGTCATTACTTTGGTGACCTCACTGTGGAGCTGACCCTGTCTAGGCTTTGAAGGTGGCTACCATTTTCATAGTGAGCCTTAGATGCAGATGTTGCCTTGGATGTTGAAGTCTAAATGGCATTAGAATCAGCAGTTGCTCATACATCTATTCCTAATGTCTGACCCTTTTCACCAGGCTGTGTAGTAATGGATCAACCCCACCAGTATTAGTTTTTCTTAAATTTCTTGCTACAGAACATATACTGAAGGCAATAGCAATCACTACCGTACTATATTTAACTCTGTCCCATTGAAGCCAGTTCTTTATGCAGAGCCCAAGGGCATACAACCACAAGTTACCCAAGTCGGACTTTTTTTTTAATACTGTGCTGCTAATGATGGACAGCTGGCATTTCCTTGTTTCAAGGGAAATAGACCCTCCAAGTGTGGGGGCTCTACTTCACCTCTCTGGAGCTGTGAGCAGTGCTTCTTGCCATTATGCTTTGGAGGTGGAGGTGGACATAAGATGCCTGGTAGTCTGACAGTCAGTCTCTGGTGTGGTAAGTAAACAAGTAGGAGAGAATGCAGGTTTGCTGACTGTGCAGTGGGGCGTTGCATGTCTGTCAGTAAGCTGCAGGTGGATGCATCACCTTTACAGCAGGTCACATCCTGGGGAGAATTGAAGGTGCTGGCAGTAAAGCAGGTCACATCCTGGGGAGAACTGAAAGTACTGGCAGAGACTCTCTGAGCTGCATCTGTAGTTCTATCCTAAAGCCTCTGATTTGGGAGTCCTATGTGGTCAGAATCTTTTGAGACTGGGGCATGCAAACATCAACTTATTCTCCTCAAAGGAAAATGTTTCTTCCTCTGTTTTGCTCTCTTTCACATGGCAGGGGGAGTTGATAGTGGATACATTTTATCTACGTCTGGCAGGGTGGATTCCTATATGTCTTCCCTCTTTTTCTCTCTGTTGTGCCTTGTGAAAGAATTCAGGGAAGAAAGACCAACTCTTAAAGGTTCAACAATTAGTATTAGGCTGACTGCCCTGGGGGACCATTTCAAGCCTAGCCAATTACCCCATGCAGGAATCAAACCCTTCACCTTGTGTCTATAAGTTAGACACCTTAACCGTTATGCCAACCTCCCACATCTCTCTGTCATGGCTGAAAAGGACAGCGCAGGGCACTATCCGAGTACACTCTAGGAATGCCCTGTCTTATTAGCATAACATTTGTTCATCTCTTTCACTTCACAGAAGGAAGAGCTTACAGTGGTAAAGCCAGTCCTTTCCACATTGATTGATAATTGTTCTGCCTTTCACCCTCAGATGTTGAACTACCCATTGGAGAATACTGCTGTCAAAATTCACTCAAGCAAAGGCATGGCTTGCTTCAAAAATGTGACCATTTGGACCTGTGGTGGTGTGGAGTAGTGTTGATTGAATGAATGTGTATTTCAGTCACTGCATAAGTAAACTGATATTTTTGTGTTGTAAAGTATTTGTTAAAAATAAATAAAATGTGGTTAAATAAATTATAGTAACTGACTTATATGCCTGTAATCAGCAAAAAAAAGAGGATGAGGAAGACGCTGGAAGTACAGTGGTTGTCAGAAATTAAGGCAGAAGGTATGGCGAATGATGAGCTGATGGGAGTTGGTAGAATGTCATTTGGAGACTGCACAAGTGAGGCTGAAATTGATGTGCATTAGGTCAAACTGATGGAAAGGGTTGAAAGTCAGGAAGTAAGTGAATTGCTTGCCACTTCCTTAGCAGAGACCAAAGTGTGAAAGAGTGACGTAGCAGAAGCCATGAAATGATATTCAGTCACTTCACAAAGAACTATGATTTAAAAGATAAATATGCAAGCAATGTTAGTAAATTAGAAAAGTTAAGGTAGTGTCGAGTGGAGAGAGAATGCCAGGAGAGAATTTCATTAAGGAATCTGAAATGGAAGAGGACTGAGAAGCTTTTGTCCAAAAATAATTGGAAATTTGGACTGCGAATGCTGTGCAAGTGAAAACTGAAAGGGCAGTTTTCACATTTGGTATATTGAGAGTAGTGACACAACTGATGTGCATATATTGTTGAGATTTAAAATTTATGAGGTAAAAGATCAGGTTTTGTTTTTTATTTCTCTCCCCTCTAGCCATCATTAGACCTTCCTAGTCACACATGAGCCCATTTGCTGTATGTCTGTGTGGGATCAGCCTACAGATCTGCCAAGGTGAGAGCTTGTATGAGGGAAAAGGGTGGCATCAGTCATCCAGGCAGACGTCAGGTGGCATCTGTACACTTAGTGGCATCCTTACAGTTGGGAGACTTTTTCTGTTATGGCCTTAACTCCACACCTAGGTCATGATGTATGCAGTGCTGAAACTCCAAAGAAACACACACCGGAGGAAATAAAACCCAGCTTGTTAGGGGGCTACATCCCCCCCCCCCTGTGTTGGCAGCTTCACCCCCATACCCCCCCTAACTATATATACCAACTCTGGGATCACACTACATTGTAGAAAAATACATGTTGGCCAAGTGTTTAGGTGCCCTGGAAAAAAATTTGCTGTTTGCGTATTTCATTTTCACGACGTTCATCTCGCGACAATGACATTTGGTGATATGGCCTTTCAAATATTAGAAGGGGAGCTGCAGTGCTCCACCAGTCCACTTATGTGGATCTGCTTACATGCAATGTATTGGAGCTGCTGTCAGCAGCTTTAGCAGCAGCAGTGCATGCCCCCTGGAATGGCTCCTGTTTTGGTGTCTGTGAGACCTTAACCTCAGACCATTGTTGTGGCAGGCAAAGCCAACTGAGAAACCACTTATCCCCCTCCCAGGATAGGCACCTCCCATCCTCCCTAACCGCATCATTTGTTTCCCAGGCCACTATTTGAACCTGGGTCATCCAGGCTATAGTCTTTGCTTTATCCATGTAATATGGTCAGGATTTTGTCTTTGAGTTGTCCTACAAGGAGGGTGTGTAAAATTGAAGATAAGCAAGTGTACTTTGTTAAAGTTTGTAGTTTCATTAATACTGAGCAAATTGCATAGTTTGTGGTAGCTGTGGGAAAATGTCAGCTTCGAATGCTGGCATTTTAAGATTTTATTTGACTGTTTCATGTGCACTTTCTTGAGGATTTAAAACTTGGTCACAGTACGCATTTTAGGCTGTTCATGAGTGTGAGCATAAAGAATTGGAGAGTTCAGGGTTAATTGCAGAAATTACTGTTAACCACCTGTTTTCTCCTTCAGTGAAATGCTGCTCATCCATTTTGTTTTCATTTTAGCATTGAAGTATTAAGTCTCACCATTTGTGTAGTGTGGAATGGCAGCATCCGTAATCCATAATGACTGCAGAGTTTGACTTAAGAAAACTCAGAACTGTGATTGTTTTTTGAACAGATAAAGATGGGAAAAGAAATGGATTATTAATGCTTTGAGGTTCTTTTAAATCCTTTCAGCCTGTCGGGGTGGGGTGATCAGGAGGTGGTTATAGTTACCTAGCAATTTTTAAGTGTTATCATTCGATAGTAAAACTGGCAAGATGGTGTGTTTTGCAGAAGGATAAACAATTTTTGTAAGTTTTTAATTCCTTTAAATGTTTTCAGTGCTCATCCAATTTATTTTTGTTGCAGTTAGTGAAGTTTTCTTGGCATCAGTAGTTTAAACTCGAATGTTTCCATTCATAGAAGGAAATGTAATATCAAGTGGTGGCTTGCGATACTGACTGCTGGACTGCAGCCTCCCCAGTGAATGCAAAACTAAAATATTTTGTTTTTATTTATTTAACTTTTTTATTTAAAAGGTACTGTGTTTTCCCATTTCAGGGATCAGAACTCCTTGCATGCATCTGCGCTAGTGAGGAGTTCCAATGTTTGTTTAAGGGGAAAAAAATGCTCACTTAGCTGGCTATTTTCTAACGCAGCTTGTTGGGCTTACTCCAAATGGAGTGTTAAGAGATTATACCTTACTACAGGTCATCCTGCATTGTCAGAGTGGCAGAAAAGATAATTCAGAGAAGACTGCCTGTGGTTGCTGTACAAACCAGCAATGTTCATGTTGCTTTATGCTGCCTCAGATGACTGAGGTAGCTTAAAATAGTAAAACAGCTGCATGTAGAGGTATGACTGCAGGAACAAGTCTTCAGTGCTTTTTAAGTTAATGTTTTATTAATTTATTTATACTAACAATGTCCCTGAAGCTGCTAGTTTGTCTTTAGAAAGAATGGTAAGTTTTATTTATTTAAGACTGTGTGTCTATGCAGTAGGGGGTGTAATGGATTGCAGTGTATGGTGCTAACATGAGCTTAAATACATTCCAGGGCCATTGTTGATTTATTGATTGATTGGTTTATTCATTCATTTGAGCTCAAGCAGACATCTGATGTGTACCCAATCAGACAAGTGGCTTAAATTGAATGTTACATGCATGTCTGAAGGGGTTTGTAGTGGACTTCACTATACACTATATACTATATACTAACAATGTCCCTGAAGCTGCTAGTTTGTCTTTAGAAAGAATGGTAAGTTTTATTTATTTAAGACTGTGTGTCTATGCAGTAGGGGGTGTAATGGATTGCAAAATCATTGGCTGTGTTCCTGCAATACACCTGACTAACCATTTTCTCTTACCCTGTTTCCCCTCCACTCTTTTCTTCTCTACCCACCTCAGTTTTGTTTCTTTCACTGTTTTGAGATTTAAGTATGTACTTTTTGTACAATTGTGTATATTTAATGAACTGCTTATTGTAAACTTGTTTCTTTTTTAAATTATCTTTCTTTTTGTTTTTGTAATATCTGATCTTAGCTATTATCTTAGAGTAGTAAATTTTTTTATGTAATGTACTTAGTATATAGTGGAGCTTTTCTCCTCGGGCCTCTGCTGAAAATGGACATGTATCCAGCCAGACTAGCCCGGTCAACAAATGTAAACAAACAATGTAAACATTAAACATATGGTTCTGGCAATAGCAGGCAGAAATACATTACTATGACAAGTGTTTACATATTTATTCACTTGTTCCCAATCACAGGTTTGAGATGTACATAGTCATATAAGTTGCTGTAATTGATGGCTACATCACTGTATGTTTACCTGTATGTATAGAAGGGGATTGCACTGTATGGTTATGATCCGACAGTAGCAAACAGAAATAAATTACTGTGCCTATTACTGATGTAGTCATTCATTCAGTAGTGATTAGATATCTAAAATGTACACGAACATAAAAGTTTACTGTAATTTGTGAACACATTTATGTGTTTGTGAGCAGCAAAGGTTGTGATGTATTGACTGCATGCTTCTGACAGCAGTGAGTTGAAATGCATTTCTATGGCCTTTTTGTCAAATTATTCATTCATTTTTTCTCAGCATATATCTGAGGTGTACTTGGATAGTAAAGTAGCTACTGTTGGTGGGTACATCTGTGTGTGTAGGGAATATAAATATGTTATTGTGATCAACTATTTTTATTTTGTTACAGTCCTGTACCCGAGGTGTAGATATTTAAGATTGGGGCAGTAACTGGAAGCAGAGGCTGTTTGCGGGTGAAATGAGACTGACTGGGCCCTACTGTTTGTTGAAGTTGAGCAGCCATCACTCTGGCTTTGCAAGGCTAAAGTGTATTTTTGAAGCAAATTGAAACATTTTAGTGTGACCACACCCTTTTTTAATTTCTCCAAATGTTTTGGGTTTCTAATACCATTACAAGACTGGAACCCGATCCTGAATCAGGGTATGATAAATGTTTCTGAAATTAGTATTGCTTCAAACTTTGATGTTTTCCAAGAGTGCTTTTATCAGCAACCACAATGTACACATAATTGTCTCTTTCTGCAGTTAATATGAAATATGCTTGAAAATTCTTTACTACCCCTATTGTTCCTACTATCTGGGTGTCCTTATTTCACAATGCTTTAGTTTCTGCTTGCATATTGTAGTATTTCTTGACTTTGTCTTTCAATACACAGGACACCATAAATGCTTGATGTGGCTGTTTCAGTGATTGTTACTTATGTCCTTTTTTTCTTTTACTGCTATATTTGATGTATTTGCTTCTAATTTCGTAACTGTTGGCATTTGATGATCTTACATGATTAGAACTTAATTTTCAGCAATTCTTTGTGATTCATGTTTCAATTACTTATCAGCTACTTGTATGTTTTAGTGTTTGCACAATGCCCAGTACTTTTGCTACTTATTACACAGACCCTAAGCCATGAGTATATTCTAGCTAGCATTAAGATGGGCAACTCTTTCTAGTTCTATACTTCAGAGCCTGCATTTGTTTGGATCGCTCACTGTTTTTGTTTCTGCTGTCTTGAGCTGCCATTATTATCCTTTATTGCTTTGGTTTCAATTTGCCTATCCTTAACCATTTATGTCTCAAATCTTGATCAACATGTGGTTGGTTCAGGAGTTCTCTGTACTTGCCACAATAGTTGTGGGCTTTCTTCCTAGGCTCATAGGAGAATAGTAGGCTAAATGTCCTGAAGAGGCATTTTTAGCCTAACCAGTGACCTAATGTCAGAATCAAACCCTGTATTTTGTGTCCATGAGGTGAAGACCTTAACCATTATGCTGAACCCACACTGTTTTCTTTTCATTTCTTCTGATCCTGTTCTTTATATTATTTATTTTGTTTTCAGAATTTTTTGTTGCCACCTGATTTTTGTCTTCTTCTAGTTTGGTTCCCATTACTTTATGGAATGATTCTGCTGATCTGAATAGAATGCTGTCTTAGACTTGTTTTCTTCATGGTTTGGAACGTTCACTATGTTTGGATCTGGTGATGTTAACAAATGTGTATGCAGTTCCATGATTCCCATTATAAAGTCAACTTCAAGGAGGTACCATGCCTCCTTTGTATCAATGGGTATATAGTATTGCCATACACTGTTTTAATATATCACTTGATAAGCATGCATCATTATAAGGGCATCTAGCAAAAAGCTGGACAGATTGCATAAGAGAAGACCTGCAATAGTGAGAGTTGTCCATTGAAGAAGGTACAAGGATGAAATTTAATCAAGAGAGATGACAGCAGATGATTTAACACCCTGACCTGATTTAGAAATGAGGAAAATAAAAAGACGATGATGTTGACTGGGGAAGCTTGACTGGGTTTAGAACCCATTTTTAGAGAAGGCCCAGGGAGAAAAGCTCTGTTGGTGCAATATCAGACAAGAGGCAACATAAATTAAACAGTGATGTTGAGTGCAGTATTAGAAAATTATACACAGTAGCATATTAAACTGATTCACATTACATAAATATTGAATGATAGTACACATTCACACTGGTGCAGTATGTTCACACTAGTACAGTCATGATAGCATATTGAAATGGAGTAATTAACATTCATGCTTCTGTAGTGGACTAGTTTTGTAAACAGGAATATACATGAGTAAGCATATAGCTACCTGTATTAAAGCAGGAGTTAGACAAGTTATTCAGATTATGTTAGGGTAATGTATCTTTTAAGGGCATAGAGTATCAAGTAGTAAGCTACAGGCATAACAATGTTTAGCTGTGGATAATAGTGTCAATAAGTGTCAGTCTTAAGAATAGAGAGTATAACGATAGTTGGAGGAGACTGAGTATATATGTTTTATTTACCACTGAGTCTGTACTACTGATTATGAAGGGACAACTTTTTGAGGGGGGGGGGGCAAGGGAGATGTGTGGAAGTCGGTGGGGGATTAAGGGGATGGTTGTTTGTGTTAAAGTTAACCTGGTAAGGGACAAGAGCATAGCCAGGAGTAATGTTGTGAGGAATGAGTTAGAATATTTTACTGTGATTACTAATTTTGTGAAGCAAAGTTCAAACACATTACTGTATTTTTATCACAGTTGGACATTTGTAGTGTACACAATCAAAAAGCTGGGTATAGACCATGTCTGCATATTACATACTTATCCTGTTGTCATCTGCTTAAGGTCAGCAGTTCTGGTTTTGCAGGACTAATGTGTTATTTGTGTGGAGCAGGAGAAAATACTTTACTTGTAGGTACTGTCTGTGTGAAAAAGCACTGAAATACATTAATGTGGCCATTTTAATCACAACCGGAATTACAGGTGTGCACAGTCAACAAATTGGCTATACTTGCTAGGTATGGGAGCTGTCTGTGGATGAAAATGACTGGCTTCAATGTCTGAAATAAGTTGAACAATGTCTAGTTTGGGTTTGTAGAACTACTGTGCATTTGTGTGAAGCAAGATGTAATACTTTATTCATTTTTAAACACAGATGTATGAGGTGTGCACAGTCAATAAAGAGTCTGTAATTGACACATGCAGGGGATGCCAATGGCTGAAAGTGTCTGTATGTACTAGATGTTGCATTGTATCTAAAATCACAAGATGGTCATAATTTTTCTCTTTCCTTCATAACTGGATATCAGCATTGTACACAGCAAGTGGTCATCTTTGCCACCCTACACAGGATATGGGTGACAGCATCTGATCATTGTCACAGTGTTTATATCCGTTAGTATTGCTGTCTCACAACATTTGGTTCTCTGGTTAAGTTCTTGGTTGTGGTTCATTCTCACTATAGTGTGCTTGTCCTCTGTCTTTGTGTGGGTTTTGTCCAGGTGCTCTGGTTTCTTCTATCTCTTCAAAGATATGCCGTAAGTCAGCTGGCATTCCCCTGATTTGCCTGTAAGCAACTGTACAGTGTGAATTTGTGTGTGTGTGTGTGTGTGTGTGTGTGTGTGTGTGTGTGTGTGTGTGTGTGTGTTTTGTGATAGAACTCATTTGACAGGGGCAGTACGAGTATGAGAGTGCATGTGTGAAATGCACCTTTTATCTGGATATACACAGAATTGGGGGGGGGGGCATTCTTACAGCTGTCAGTAAAAAATAATAAAACAAAAGTTTAATAATTCAGAAACAAGGCATATAATGCATTGCGGAACATCTAGACCTTTGGATATCTGGAGGCCATCCCTTGGTTGTATTAAGGGGATTTTGACAGATGCTTAGTAGAGTGCCCCATTCTTGGCCTCTACCTCAGGCCCCAGCTAATCTAAAACCATCCATACTTAGCCATGTGCACAAAACGCCACTATATCTTATGTTGCCCTGGCAACAATGTAAACATTATTTAACTTTCCTGACTATAAAAACCTCAGATGTGTGCAAAGAAGATCACTAGCATGTTTAGAAGCAACAAGTTGGAATGTATTACTGTGAACATTACATTTCACTTTCCTTGCAATCCGTAATCAAATGTGGAAACAAATAGTTGTATTTTGTGGGTCTGGGGAAGGAGGCATGTTGTGTGTATATGTCTAACAGCCACAATTTGAATTATATTACTGTGATGATTTGTTGTTTTACGGTCATCCTTATCTGTCCTGATAGGAATGCACAGGAGTCTTCTTTTGGAGTTTGGTGTGATGAAGAATGCTTTGTATACGGGTAATAGCAATAACTTGAAATATATGCCTGTGACCAAACATTCTTTCATTTCCATTCCAGTTTAACACCAGAGGGTTACACAAAAGGTTACTATCTTTTATTTTTGGTGAGTTTTAGGGAGGTTGGTAGTAATTTCTGATATTGTTTAATCACAAGCATTTGTTTTCTATTTTTCTTATTATTGTGAACTGCTGTTTAGTCAGCTTTGAACACTATGATTTGGGCATAGCTTCTTTTTTACTTCAAAAAACAACAAGACTGAATTGCTTGTTTTTTTTTTTTTCAGGTTATTATTGAATCAAAAGGTGTGAAGAAAAGCTCTAGAGTATGGAGCATCTGGAACTCCATAACTTATTGGGTCTGTCAGTCCCTAGACATTGGCTTAACTTAGTTATTTCCTTCACAGTTATTACATTGCTCTCTTAACCCTTTAGGATGTGTTGAAATGTTGAAAGAAAACTCAGAAGTGTAAAACAGTGTGGAAAACAAAAAAAAATGTAATCTCTCTGGATGTTGTGGGGAAGCCAAGGGGTCACTGTGGTGCAGGTTGGCACCACTGTACTTGGTGGGGGGACTGATTCTTTTGTCTTGGGCCTCATTTCACCTAACACTGGTCATTTTGACCTGAGAGAGACATAAAGTATTGTATGCAGGCAGACAGGTTTCCTGGCATTAAGGAAAAGGCCTCTATTAAGCCGGCTTTGAAAGCCAGAGGCCTCTTTAAATGAATGAGAATGTTTTTTTGAGTAATTGAAATAGTGCTTTTATAGGTTAATTATTTTATCATAGTAAATTAATGTATTATATAATGTGCCTGATTTTACTGCTTTGTTGTCCGAAGAAGCACTTTTCAATGTGTGAAAGTGCTTACCTGTCTTGTTACAATAAACCTGGATTTTTATCCAAACAGTCCTGTTTTGGTGCTGGTTTACATTTGTTATTTGTATTTTATGGCTAACTAGCACCATTTATTCAAGTGGGTCCATTTGTTTGCTACTATTTATCTTTTGTTTGTGGTCCCACGGAAACATGGCTGAAGGGAATGGAGTGGAAATTGAACTTGGATATGTTCCTGCTAGGAAAAGAGGTGAAGACTGGTTCCTGAGCTTCTTGAAAACTGATGGTAATCCATTACTGATAAAGTCCGTGATTAGTGGTGGTGACCAGGTGGTTGAAGATGATGTGAGTTTATTGAATGCTACTAGAGAACTGGAAAATGAATTGTTTAAACTTAAATGCCTCCAGTGGCAACGCTTGCACCTAGAGGCATGCATTTTTCATAAGGTTATACCTCATGGACTATAAGTTTTAGTCCTGCTAACATATGGAGCAACTCAACCTGACTTGCTAAGTAAGTGGCAGCAAATGAACTTAGAACTTAGTTTTAATTACATAAGTCTATTAATAGAACATTTTAAACCTTTGGAGAAAGAACTGACTGATTCTGTCGATAAAATATATAGTGAAATGCTTGAACTGTATAAATAAGAATTTTTTGTGAAAATGGACAGAGTTATTAAGTTATTAAATAATGTGTCCTCCTATGATCAAAGATGGAGAGCTCAGAAGATGAAGAAATTAGTAACAGACACTACTGACTTTTCTAGGGGCAATGTTTTCACGTGGCCGAGGAATTCAAGTGTGGCCACTAATGTGATAGAGAATAATAATGTTGCCCGGAAAGATAAGAACACTGCTGTATTTAAGACTTCTTCTGTTAATAATCATAATGTGAACCACAATTCTGATAGTAGTAATAATATGGATTCTACTAATATTGCCAGCACGTCAGCTGGTTCCCCTTTAAGTCCGGCTTTGCTTTCTAAGCCGGTAGATGTACGGCCAAAGTCTACAAATGTGGCTGATTCTATGGAGACATTCCCTTTACCTCTTCCTATTCGACAGAGGGAGAAATTGCGTTATTCACGTTCACAGAGCCGAGGGTGAAAGCGGCAGCGGCTGATGAAAGACAGATCTCAGACTTTAAAAACCATGTGGAGGGGACCATGTTGTTTGGTAATATATAATATTTCTAGAAAAAAGTTGACTGTAGCACAAATATCTTTACTGGAGCATGGTCTATCATTTATTCCAGCTCAGGGCTCTTGCCCAAGTGACACTATTATAGATATTAAAACATTTGTTAGAAATGTCATGCTTAAAGTAATGTATGCAGACACAAATTATACTACTGAGGGTGTCTCGTTTAGGAGACCCAGTGTTTTTCAACCTTTGTTAAATCCTGTACTTGAAACGTTTTCAAAAAAATGGGAATATGATTTAATGGCCAACTGTAATAATGGAGGTTTGAGAAAGATGTTTGGTAATTTAAATGCTCACCAGCGGCATGCATTGTTGGAGTTGCAAAGGGACACAGAGCTAACCATAAAGTCTGCAGATAAAGGAGGATCCATTGTTGTGATGGATACTGACTTTTATGATAGTAGTATGATGGGAATGTTGAATGATACTGAGGTCTATAATGAAATTAGTTTTGAAGATGTCAGTTTGATGTGCGACAGAATCCACTCTAGTTTGAGTGACTGTTTACACAGAGTGGTTTAATTTCTAAAGAATTATTTGATTATTTAAGAGTGGAACATCCTGTAGTCCCTGTGTTTCAAGGACTGCCCAAAATTCATAAATGCAAAGAAAGACCCCCATTCAGACCTATAGTGTCTGGCAGAGGCTGGACCACTGAGCCAGTCTCTGTTTTTATAGAGAAAAAGTTAAGACCTGTTCTCAATGCACAGATGCAAGTTTTGAGGGATACACAGCAGTTTTTGTGTGATTTATATGAGGCCACGAATGGTTTGTATTTTGATGGGAGTTATTTCTTGGTTGCCTTGGATTTTGTATCTCTTTTCACATGTGGATGGTTTTACAATGTTGAAGGACATTTTAACAACTAAAAGTGGTTATGATGTGATAACTATTGACATTATATGTTTATTTTTAGAAATGGTCTTAGAAAATAATATTTTTATGTTTAATCAACATCTTTTCTTGCAGAAGGTTGGCATAACTATGGGCACCAGTTGTGCCAATAGCTACGCCAACATTGTTATGGCTGCATGGTAGGAGAAAAATTTTTGTCTCTGGGTTTTCATCGAGCATTGTACTGTATAGAAGGTTTGTGGATGACCTTTTTTTGGATTGGAGGGGGACGGAGGCACAACGTTTTGATTTTATATCTTATTTAAACAATACTGTGCCATTTCTTTCGTTCACTTTTATGATTTCAGTGACAGAAATAGATTATTTAGATTTGAAGGTTTTTGTTTTACACATGAAAATAGGAGGGGAAGGTGTAGACCCTTTTTTTTTTTTACACATAGAGTGGACTCATTTAATGAGATTGGAAGCACCCCCACGAAGGAGGAGACACCACCTATGTCTCTCTATTATACTAGTGATGTCAGTGACATTATAGGAATTAAGAATAATTGGTCTGTTTTACATTTAGACCAAGATATTCGCTCTGTTGTCGGTGAATACCCTAGTTTTAGTTTTAAAAACAAAAAGTCTCTGAAGAGACAGTTGTGTTACAAAATTTCCACACAGGAGAAGGGAGAATCACTGAGCAGACCTCGGATGCGTTGCTGCTAGAGATGCAATTTTTGCACGTTTATAGATGCTTATGTGGATTTTGTTCATCCATCTACTAATAAGAGATTTTGTTTTAATGTCACTGCTGATTGTAGAAGCAGAAGCCTGGTTTACTTAGCCAAGTGTAGAGCATGTGATTGTTTCTTCATAGGCAAGACCAACAGGTCTTTGCTGTAAAGAATGAGAGAGCATGTTAACAGTGTAAATAAAGGTGATGTACACAATGCCCTTGCCAAGCATTATGTTGAATGATAGAGAGCTTACATTTGGTTTTAGGGTAATTGAGATGGTGGCTCCTAATACTCTGGGTGGTAACTTTAGAAATTTTACTGAGGAAAGGAACTGTCATGGATTATTATTATGCAGGCAGACAAGTTTCCTGGCATTAATGAAAGGGCCTCTATTAAGCCGGCTTTGAAAGCCAGAGGCCTCTTTAAATGAATGAGAATGTTTTATTGATTAATTGAAGTAGTGCTTTTATAGGTTATTTTATCATAGTTAATGAATGTATTATATAATGTGCCTGATATTACTGCTTTGTTGTCTGAAGAAGCACATTTCAGTGTGTGAAAGCGCTTACCTGTCTTGCTACAATAAACCTGGATTTTTATGCAAACAGTCGTGTTTTGGTGCTGGTTTACATTTATTTGCATGAAGTATTGCATGTTGTCAGTCAAGTGGCTAGAATGAAGGGTACTAAGGCAGACTGTGGATGAAAGTGACTGATCCCAGCTGTTGCTTGATCATAGATAAACTGTCTTTGACCTGCTATGATATAACCCAAGCCATCCCAGTTCATCACAGTCATTCTTTGGCTTCCTACAGCCCCCTTTACATTAAGGTCACCATCTGCCACTAGAAAAATCAAAATATAGGACACAAAGTACATGATAAAATTGATGAAGGAAAGTGCGTATTTTGCTGCATTTGAGAGTGGGAGCTAAAAAAGGAATATCTTTAAGAAAGGACAAGTATTATTGTAAAGGGTTAAACCATTGGGTGGTTGTACTGTAAGAAAGACATTTGGATAATCATGGGTATCCTAATTAATAAAGGGATACAGATTTTGGATAACGTCATCCTCCTTAACTGCAGCAGAAAAGTAAGTAGACATTGATTTCAAGAACTTGTCCCTTGCATGTGTAGGATAATTTGTTGGATAAAGATCTATGTTTTATGACAATTAAGACTAAGAAGGAGCTACCTGCGTTATGGTTTACAGTATATCTTTACCTCTCGGTATAGTGCAAATAAAGTTTCACAGAATAATAAAGTAGTCTTTCATGGGAGTGTGGCTCTGTACACCGTGTAGTATGAAAGTAGTGTAAAAATGTTATAAAAAGGACTTTGGGTCCATCATGATCCATGGATGGGAACATATAAGAATAATGGATCTTAATTCTGTTTTAAATATTAACCTGGAATCGGCACATTAACTTATCACCCTTACTGATTCTTATCAAGGTCACAGATGGGTAAAATTTGCATTAACCACTGATTGTAGTGTTGTCAGATCATGTTTTGGAATGTGGTGTATGTGTGCTGATTTCCTCTTGTTTAGAACGATACTGGTGATTCCCTACACAATTGTTGGTTGAAACAGGAGACTTTTGTTAATTGGTATAACAATACAAAGTAAATAATATTGACCATGATAAAGTTTGGTCTCAACTTTAAAATGAAGTTGGGGACTTCTGGGTTAGATGTGAAAAGATGCATTTGCATTTAGTTACTGTTCTGATCCTCTCTCAAAAAAAAAAAAAAAAAAAAAAAAAACCATTATAAGTAAGTCTGGCGCCCGGTTTTTTTTTTTCCTCATAAGAGTGAGTTTGGCAACATTTTGAGCAGTAGTACCTGCCTAGGGGCTGCTGAGTTTTCCAAAAAAAAAAAAGAAATGTTGGAAGTAGGCTGTTCAGTAGTTAACCTCCAATCTACCTCACAACTGTGGAAATCAGAGCAAAGAGACCAGATCAACATGCGAAGCATAACCTTCAGACCATAAAGACTGAACTATCCAAGATCAATAACAGCAATATAGAGGAAGATATTCTAAGCTGGGTGTCCTCAACTTACCCACAAGAAACAATAATACTAGGTGACTTCAATACTGACTGGAAAACTGTCAATACTAAAAACCCTTCCTCACATATTAATTTTCATGGCTTTAGTCAAACGATCACCTCCACAACCAGAATTAACATACCAACCAAAAAAGAGAGCACCTTAAACTGGATACTTATTAATAAACATCCACAAACATATAAAGTAGGAACATTACCTGATGATGTAAGTGATCATACTCTGACTTGCATTATAAGGCAAAAGAATGATATTTCTAACACCCCTACTTACAGGATCTTACAAACCAAGAAACACTTTAACCCTGTACTATTCCAAAATTAACTTAATGCCTGTGACTGGAATCCTCTAAAAATTCTCCCACTTGAAGAGGCTGTTAAATATTTTAACTCTAAATTTTTAGCAATCCTCGATGAGCACACACCTAAACGATCTATTAGAATGAAGTCCAAACCAGCCCCCTGGCTTTCAAAAGAGACCAGACAGAAAATTCTACTTAGGAACACATCATGGGCTAAGTGGAGAGCTTAACAGAAGTACCTCGGAACAACAAACTTTTATACAGTTGAGAAACATAACAAAAAAAGCAATACTCACTGACAAAACGAACTACTATTGTAAACTACAGCAAACGCACCAAAATAATCCACAGAAATTTTGGACTAGCATATATAGACTCCTTCACCCTGGCCACTCTAGTACCCCATCCCCTCTAGGTGCTGATCATAATGCCCTACATCAAACTGCCAACAACTTCAACACCTACTTCACAGAGACCATACAATCTCTAGCCAGTCAGCTTTCCACTGACAACTCAAGTCTCTCTGCCTCTATACCTGGATCTCTACCAGCATTCCAATTTCAACCCATCTCTACCACTCTCATCACAAAATTATACTAAAACTTAAGCCTTGTACTCCTTCAGCAGACCTGTTACCTTCTGAATACTTGAAAAAAGCAGCCAAAGTAGTTACCTTTCCTCTATCCATCCTTATAAACAGAACCATTAATGAGGGAACCATCCCAGACATCTGGAAAATCTCCCACATTATCCCCCTAGATAAAGGTAGTAAATCTAACGATTACTCTAACTACAGGCCTATAGTTCTACTATCACCCTTAGCAAAAGTCATAGAAAAATGCATTCACTATCAGCTGTTAGACCACTTAACTAAACACAGCATACTGGCTAACTGCCAGCATGGCTTTAGGCCATTTCATAGTACCACCACCGCTCTGCTATCTTTCACCGAGTCCATTAATAGAAACCGTAATAACAACATCCTCTCTTCTGCACTCTTCATCGATCTTTCAAAAACTTTTGACATGGTAAACCACCACCTGCTTATAAATACACTTGAATCTCTTTCTCTAGACACCCAAGCTGTTCTATGGTTTAAGTCCTACTTCAACAATAGGCAACAGGCAGTTCTCTGGGAGAACAAACTATCATCCCACCTGCCAGTCACCCTTGGAGTCCCTCAGGGCTCCATTCATCAATGACCCTCAAGCCACCTGTATACAATATGTCGATGATTCTACGCTCATATGTTCTGCCAACTCCACTTCAGAACTACATTCACTGACTCAGAATGTATTCAACTCAGTAGAGGCTTGGTTCTTGAAACGCTGCCTCCTTTTGAACGCCAAAAAAACTAAGCTCTTACTCTGTACACCTACCAGTAGGTCCTCCCCTATAGACTTCTCAGTCAAATCCAACAACGACACCCTTATATCCCCCAACTCTACCACCAAACTGTTAGGAGTCACAGTCCACAAAAACCTCAACTTCGATAGCCATATAAATAACACCATGCAAACAGTAAACAGAAAAATGGACTCCTTATATAGAATCAAACCCTTCATAACTCCAACAGCTAGAACCACTAGTGCCCACTCTTATTTAATATCAACTCTTCTGTACGCCTCACCTATATATACTAACCTAAAAAAAATAATCTTCTCAGACTAGCCAACTCCTACAACAACATTGCCAGATTTGCTACTGGTAATGCATTTCGAACTCACCACTGTCAGAATCTAAAGCAGCTAGATTGGCTTGAACTACAAAACATTCTGATTTTTTCCCAACTTACCATTGCCCATAAGATCTTTTACCAACCAAAAAATACTCCTATACTCTCTAACCTTATTACCCCCTATAATAATCTCAATTTCCTACGCTCTTCTAGCAAACTGCTTGCTAGCATAAGCAAGTCCAGTAACTTGGCAGGTGACTCCCTTTTCTCCAACACTGCTGGAAAAAACTGGAACCTTCTACCAATCGATCTAACTTTACTACCGTCACTGTCACTCTTTAAGCAAAAGTTCAAAAGACACCTTAAAACACACTGGTTATGCCCTTGCAGTAACCGTGACTAATCTTCAGCCTTCCCTACTTCTATCTTCATACTGCCTCTGGTTACAAAATTTTATACTCCTTACCACTCTGTAAGCAGAAACTGTCACTAGTAAGATTAATATAACTTCCAGTATTTATTTAATCTATCAAGGAACTTTAAATTACCTCAGATATCATGTTGTAAAATTACTTGTATTATCCTTTATATCAATCCTTCTTAGTGTAAGTACTTCCCATAAAGATTCCTTTTTTGTATTTTATTTCCTTTTAACTTTCTTTGTTATATAACTGTATATGATATTTTTTGTGCTACTTTTGGAGTTTTTCTCCCTGGGCCTCTGCTGAAAATGGAAATATATCCAGTTAGACTAGCCCGGTTAACAAATGTAAAATAAAATAAATCAGTTAACAATTAGCTGAACGGATGGAAACCAGCGCCACTAAAATTAGAGACCTAAAGTAATCTGACACACAACACTCGGATTAGATGCAGTAGTGTTCAGAGGGGTTACATGATGTCAAACACAGGCTTACTGTATATGAAGCAGTGGTGGAGACCCTGGATGAAAAATGCAGAGTCTGAGTAGTGGGCATGTTGGAAAAGCTCTGGTTTACTGGGATTATAGAGGTAGCTGAATCCTCAAACTCTATGTCCTTGCAGTTGAAATATTGTGTCTGGCCATCCAGTCATCAAGACTAACCTTAAAAGCAGCAAAAGTAGTATTTGACTTGACTCGTATCAGAAACTTATTGCACAGGCTGGGAATACATTGAATAAGCAACCTATCCCTCCAGCTAGTCTTGATTATTTGTTGGTATAGAATTATGTTGCTAAAAGAAACAAGAAGTCAGGTAGGGCAAGGTCTTTCATGGCTTAAAAAGCAAAACACATGTCGACACCTTGGAGTAGATGGTAGGCTACAGAACATAAGAAAAGTTGTGCTAATCTAGTGGGATGTTTAAAAGATTTAAGGCCTTTATGTATTTTTGGTTAAAAATCATTGGGGTCCTTTCATTTGACTGATATGCTTAGATACCAAAGAGAGAATTGTATTCCATGATGAGTCCGATAAGAGACATGTTCAATGGTAAGGTGATATCTTTGGATCTTTAACATATTGTTTTTGAAATTAACTGGGACAGATAGAAAATTTTCCTGAGTATTGTGGAAACATGATGTTTGAAAAAGAGTTGTCTGCGTAAGTACCCAGGTCTGTATTAATAACCATATCTATTCGAAGCAGTTTACCATTTATAACATATGTATAGACTGGTAAGTTTGTAGCTAGAATTGGGGGATATAATGCTTTATATTAAGAAAACACACTACTGTGTTTCTGTTCCCCTGCCATATACATTTTCTGTTATTTCATTATTAAGACGCATCAAATTGTCCAAAGAATCCTTATATGCTCTTGTCTTTGTACATAAACTTTAATCACTACTAGTTCTTGCATTTCTTATTTGCAAAACTAATCTGAACCTTGTAGGAGAGTTGTTGTTGTCTTTCGGCTTTTCCCGGTTAGGGGTCGCCACAGCGGAACTCCGGTCCGCTAATGATTGGCAGTAGATTTTCACGAACGCCGAGGTGCCCGCTCAACGTTCAACCTTCAACGAAGGCATGCCCATTTACGCATGCCTTTCGAATGCCCACCCAACCGCGGGGTGGACATGCAGACTCCACACAGAAGACACTCTCTGAACTCCAGCCGAGAATCGAACGGGAGAACCTCTTGCTGTGAGGCAACAATGCTACCAGATTTGTTTGGACTCCTGACATCCTTACACTTGTGAACATGCATGCATAACACTGAGCACCATCACTTTTTTGAATGTTGCATTTTTCCACATGATAAACAATATTTATTACTGAATTGTCATGTTATTGCATGGCTTCTCTGTTTACTGCAACCAGTTCGTAGCATTAACTGTTCTGAATGTTCAGTGACAACATTGGGAGTATGTGAGGATGAGTATTTTGGAAACTTAGCATTAAGGTTTTGATGACTGGTGTCCTAACATATTTATTTAACTGGTCACAGGAGCCAGGGCAAATGGATTAAAAATAAATAGTTTAGAGTTGCCAGGAGGAGGAAGGAAAGAAACTGTCATATTAGAAGATGGCATAACAAGGACAGATAAAAACTGCTGGCTCAGTTCATACAGTTACCAGAAGTCCAAATTGAAACCTAGACCCTGATACTGTGAGACAGAAACCTTAATCAATGAGCCATTATGATATTAAAGATGATGACAGCCACTCGCTAAATTTTTTATGGATTTGTTATTGTCGTAATCAGAAAACTTGTTAAAAAAAAGGTGAGGAATGTATACTTGTGATGCTTTATTTTGTCTTGGGGATGTTTCAGTAGGTCATTTAAATGATATGCTCCATCACTAGATAGCAAAACTCATCACTTACTTAATTTGTAGAAAGTAGTTACAATGTGAATGTGAATGTACATTATTAGTAATGTTTTTGTGATTTGTCCCCCTGGCATCGGTAATGTGACCCTATCCTGACATTCATTTATTTTTATATAATTTACTTGCAGTTTCATACTTTATGCCGTATTCTTTTAAGTAGCCACTTTTAATAGATGTAAACTCTTTTGTTCCCCAGGTTGTTTTGCCTCAGCAGATGAAACGCTATTGGTCTGTGTACACATATTCTCTCTGATGCTTCATTCAGGAGCTATGTAAGCATTTTAACTGAACTAATATTTGACAGTGAAATCAGCTGTTGAAAATTCTTCAAGCAGCAGCATACATTTGCAGTAGTCTAGAGTTCTCTTGTACATTTTGTGTTGAAATGGACTGCCATTTGGAGTGCTTGGTGAAACTCTGTGTTTGTAGCTCACAAAGAAGACTTGAAGTGAGATTACCCAGCTCAGGAGTATTTCCCATAACATGTTCTTCTAAGTGTGGATAATAAGCATTGTACAGTTAGCATACTCAGGGCCCACTGCTAGGCCTTACATTCCTCTAAGCACTGAAGATCACAGCATGCAGCTTTGCGAGAAACCACTGATGTTCTCTCTTGCATCTTGTACCTGCATTCCTGTCTGCTTTTGAGCCATCATTTTAGGGCTGCCTTTAGTTTGTGGACTCTATGCCTGTTTACTCCATTAATATTCTTAGCCTCTGTATTGCCTGATTTGTCTGCTTAGCTAACCCTTCATACTGTAAAGACTAGGAGTCCCTGACTTCCTTCCTTAACTTCCATCAGCTTATGTTTTGCCTATGGCAAAAAAAAAAATAAGAGAATGGGGCTGACTGCACATAATTGTACCATGCATAACACATTTTTATTGATGAACATAATGGAATATTTTTAGTATTCTATGAGTGATGCCACTCTCTAGAGGAGGAGGATTTAGCTGTAATGACCCATTGTTTAACAGCCACTTAGAACCCTTATTGCAGTGGCAAGTTCTTCAGAAAACTTTCCTTTCATAAGCAGTGCTCAATGTTTTTTGTGTTCTGTCTTCCCTTGCTCTACAGCTTATTGACGACAAGAAAGTTCTAAGTGAGAAGTGCGAGTCTCTGGTGAATGAGCTGAAACAGGTGGATCAGAATTATACCAAGAAAATCACCCAGATGCAAGAACAGCATGACATGGTGAGAGGCTTCTTAGTATCTAGTGAAGGAAAGGTAGCTGGCTCAGAACCTAAACTGTACTGAAATTTAAGTATAATTGAATGGAAATGGTTCTGTAGCCGGGAGTCTATGGTTTCTAGCCTACTACTACTGTTTTGGACAGTATATAACACTAAGTGAAGTTGTGTCAAATTTGTAGATTTAGTATTGTTTTCTGCATATTTATAAAATTGGATTCATGCTGCTCTGCTGTGTTAGCATTGCCTTTAAGTCTATTTTTTTTCCATAGCTAAGCGTTTATAATTTCACAATACTTTGTTTAGCTTTCAGTAATGGTTTTAAAGATGCTTCTTCTTTAAGCCCAGAACCTCGATCTGCTCTTAAACGAAGTATCCACTGGGCTTCCTTATTCTCTGTTGCATTTATAACGTTACCTTCCCTAATGGTAGGATGAAAAATATCTATAGCCATAAATTTAAAATAATGATCTCTTCCTTTGTGTTGTACATGTTTAGCTAGAGCATTTTTATCATAATTAATTCTAATAGCATATAAATGCTCCCTTATTCTATTTCTAAACTGCCTACTGAAAGCTAAACAAAGTATTGTGAAATTATAAATGTCATTATTCATTATTTACTTTATGGTATGATTTATATTAAGTAATGATGGATATATTCAATTGGAATGTTTAATATGTTGTGTTATAGTTGTATAGAACAACATATATATTCAACTCGAAGTTAAACTAATATAATATAATTTTAGTAGTTAAAATATATATATTTTATTTAGTAATAAAGTTTTTATAATATAGTTTTTATGAAGTATATATTACTTTTATAAATAATATTTGGTAATAATATGTTTTTAAAATCAGAAAAGCGGGGGTTAGTGCTGCTTATTATGTGAACTACAAGAGCCCTTTAAGAAAAAGTAATGATGTCTCTTTAATAGGCTTAAGCAATTGAGATTTGAATCTCAACTGTTACTATTTAAGTTACTGATTGCAACTTTAAGGAATTATATGGTCTGAAGAAGCTTATGTGAAAGCGCTTACCTCGTGTGGATTAAAGTACTATTTTTTACAAATATATTTGTTTCTGAGACTGGATTTTTACAGGAAGATTGGTTGCCTTCTGCTGCTAGTTATCTGTGAGCTGATAATTCGTTTAATTTATACTTGCAGCAGGGCATTTGCTTCGTTTGGTGCTTTGCTTACAATTTTCATTATTATATATATATATATATATATATATATATATATATATATATATATATATATATATATATATATATATATATATATATATTTATATATATATATATGTGTGTGTGTGTGTGTGTATGTGTGTATACATGGTTTCACTTCAGAATCTCGAGCTACTGAAATATCGAACTTCAGCATCTCGAGACCTAAGTGTCGAATCTGCACTTGCGCGAAAGTGCAGAATCCCGAGTGCAGAAATGCCGAATGCAGAACTGTTGAATCCGCAGTTGTGGAGTCGTGTAGCTGATGTGGAATTCCCTGTGTTCGTGGTGTGCAGTGTGGTGTGTGCATGTAGCTGGAGATTCAGGTAAGTGTTGTTTCACAAGGGGTTTTGGGTAGGGATTTTAGTGTGTGTGTGTATGTTTAGAGTTTTGAGGTGTGGGTTTGGGTAAGTAGGTGAGATTGAGAGTGTGTAAGTGTCGACAGTGGTGGTACTTGTACGTATGTGATGTGTGTTTGTGCAAGGGGAGTGTAGAATGTGTAGTAGTGTTTTTTGTGTGTTTGGGTTTTTAGTGCAACCTCGTAGTTAGTATATATATAAGTAGCGGGGGTGTGAAGGGCACAGGTGGGCTTGCCCCCCCTGCTTATATGTAGGGTCAGTGGTTTGTTTGTTTTGTTATGTCTGTGTGTGTTTTGTTGGTTTGTAGTGTAAGGAGGAAGGCATATGTGGAGTGTGTATGTGGACAGTCGCGATTTTACATTTTGCGCTTTTGGGGTTTCAGGTTTTTTAGTTTTTGGCATTACAGTCTCGAGATACTGAATTTCAATATTTCAGTATTTCGCAATTGTGAAGTGAAACTGTGTGTGTGTGTGTGTGTGTGTGTGTGTGTGTGTGTGTGTGTGTGTGTATAAATATATATATATATATATATATATATATATATATATGTGTGTGTGTGTGTGTGTGTGTATAAATATATATATATATATATATATATATATATATATATATATATGTGTGTGTGTGTGTGTGTGTGTGTGTATGTATATATACACACACTAAGATATATATATATATATATATATATATATATATATATATATATATATATATATATGGGTCTACTTTACATGATCGACAGCTCAAATGTCCGGCTCTCATATGGCCAAGACCATATGATTGAACATTTGAAACATCAACCATGTAAAGTAAACACCATAACGCACAAAAAAAAAAAAAAAAAACTAACTCTGTTTAGCAGGGGGGTAAGCCTCCCTGCACCCTCCACCCCGCTACTTAAATATACCAACTCCGAGATCGCACTACATTGCGGTAACGGGAAATCTTCCTGTTCCGCACTGTATGGAGATCTCCATTCTGATCGGTCGAGCTTTTAAAAGTTCAATTATATGGTCTTGGCCATAAGAAAGTCGAACTTTTAAAAGTTTGACCATCTGAAAGGGACCCATATATACATATATGTGTGTGTGTGTGTGTGTGTGTGTGTGTGTGTGTGTGTGTGTGTGTGTGTGTGTGTATATATATATATATATATATATATGTATATATATATGTATATATATATATATATATGTGTGTGTGTGTGTGTGTGTGTGTGTATATGTAAGGAAGAGTGATATTAATCGTGTTACCCTGCTGCAGTCATCACACTTGGGTTATCCTGTCGTCAGGCGGTCCCGCAGTCGGCCGGAATTCCAAAGTCTTGGTCCGGCATCGGGTGCTGTCTCTTCTTCCCTGACGTCAGTGCGCCAGGGGTATATATATTGCAACCAACGCCATTTTCTTCAGTCTTTCTTGCTGCGGTGCCCGAAGCAGAAGCAGTTCGCAAGTGCCGGTCGTCCGACTTCTGAGATTTTCGAATTCGAATTTCAGACCGATGTCTTCTATAAAGCTAAGTACCCCGTTGGGGAAACTTTTCTTGCCTCAGATCGATGTCAGAAAAAGTTAACAATTGTATTTCTTGTGGGAAGCAAATTCCTCATAAGGATTTTCATTCTTATTGCATACCTTGCCTAGGCCCAGACCACAACGTCACTAGTTGTCATTTTTGTGCTAGGTTTAATAAACGGACTATTAAAAGACGCTTTGATTTCGCACTACACTATTTCGGTAGAAAATTTAATTACAGTATGCCGTCAGAGCAACCGACTACCGGCATGCACAAAAAACGCAAGGATAAGGACAGACAGCCCAGGCCTAAGCCAGATTCCGAGGCCTCGGCTGGTCCGGTCTCCGGTTCTCCAGTCCTCAGTGAGGCTCCGACGCAACCCCTGACTACCGCAGATCTGGAACCCGAGACCGCTTCGGAACTTTTAGCGGAATGTACCAGGCCAACGCAACCATTTTGTTCAGGCCCTACTGATGACATTGCTGATAAAGATGTCGGTGCTGTGGAAACGCCATCGGTTTCTGAAGGCGTTTTCAGACCGACGACGCTCACCATTAAAACGTATCCTAAGATAAAGACTCCTATTAAATCTAAAAGGACTGCACTTCACTCCCCTGTTCAAGGCCCAATGCCTAAGAAACAGATGCTCAAAATGGCTGAAGATTTGATCTCTTTAATCAGGGGTTCCCAGCCTCCTCCTGACAAAAGGCCTAGACAAGAGGGAGATTATGCATCCTCTGAACAAGTGTCCATTTCTTCAGCCTCCTCTGAAGACCAAGATTAGTCCTTCTCCCCTTATGAAGATTCTGATGCTGAGGATTCCATTCCCGCAGCTTCTCCTCCTGAAGACTACTCCTTTGGCGAAACTTTACACACTATGAGGGAACATTTCCACTGGGAAGGTCAGGACTAGTCTGACTCGAAGAAAAGACTCAGAGAGTTTCTTTTACTCCCCCAGCACAGACCACTTGCCATCCCACCCATGTTAGACATTGTGGATGATGTTTACTTAGAATCCAGTTTGAACCCAGACTCTCCAGATTCTCTACCTCCTGCTCCAGCCAAGCCTGACAGATACTATAGAGTGCCTGATTCCCACAAATTTCTATACAAAAGTCCTGTTGCTGACCCAGAGACAATCTCCCAGGGTCCCAAAGGGGCTAAGGCTTCTATGGCTAAAAATCCTGTACCCTCTGAAAGGGATTCTAGAGCGCTAGACAGGTGGGGGAAAAAGGTTTACACCTCAGCCACTCTAGCTATGAGGGCACTAAATTGCCAATTTCACATGCTTAAGTATCAGCAATTTCTAATCTCTCAGTTAAAGCAAAGAATCTGCACTCTTCCTCAGCAGTCTGAATTGAAAGAAATGCAGGATCTGTTGCATGCAACTGAACAGATGGGCAAACACACCTTACAATGTGGGTTTGATTCTCTGGAGGCCTCCTGCAGAGCAGCTGTCACTGGGTCTGTTATACGTAGGCATGCCTGGTTAAAGGAACAAACTCTGCCTGATCATGTTAAAGCAAAGCTTCTAGATGCTCCCTTACAGCAGGATGTTCTTTTTGGAGTTAAAGCAGAAGAAGTCTTAAAGAAAATGGAGGATAAGGCAAAATCTATGCAGACAGTCAAAGATTTCCTACAGGTACAGCCCCCTCGCTACAGCAGAAACTGGCCAACAAAAAATTGGTCCTTTCCAACTACTGACAGACCACAGAGGGGTAAATACAGATGCCCAAGAGGCAGAGGACAACCACAAGCCCAGTACAAATCTCACCAATGGGGCACTACAACACAGAAGGGAGGAGAAGACAGGTCCCAATCTACCAGAAGGCAAACTCAATGACTTGCACCTCATCCGGCCAAGCAACTCTCTCTTGGCAGCCCCCTTGGGAGGAAAACTCGCACTTTTTTCAGACAACTGGCACATTGTCACAAAGAGCAAATGGGTCCTAGACATAATTTTACGAGGATACAGATTCCATTTTCACACCTTGCCAATGAAAAGTGGAATGCCAAACCTGCCACAAAATCAATGGGCAGAGGCACAAAAACAAATTACAGCTCTCATGGACATGAGAGCCATTCAACTGGTACCTACTCGAGAGCAAGGCCAAGGATTTTACTCAAGACTCTTTCTAGTGCCCAGAAAGGACAATGCCTGGAGACCTATTCTGGACCTTTCAGTTTTAAACACATTCCTACAAGTACCCAAATTCAAGATGCTAACACTACAGCAGCTTCTTCCCATGTTGCACAAGGAGGCATGGCTAGTAACATTGGACCTCAAGGAGGCATACCTGTATGTCCCTATCAGACAAAGTTGCAGAAGATACTCCGTTTCATTGCAGGTTCAACCCATTACCAATTCTCTGTACTGCCCTTTGGCTTATCTACTGCACCCAGAGTCTTCACAAAATGCCTGGCACCAGTAATTGCATACTGCAGACAAAGAGGAATTCAGATATACCCATACCTGGACGACTGCCTCATCCAAGCAGAAAGCAAGGACATTTTCTTATATCATCTGGCTTTTGTAAAACATCTACTATACTACCTGGGGTACACAGTAAACGAAAAGAAGTCAAAACTAGTACCCTCACAAAATATGACATTCCTGGGTGCCGGCTTGAACACAACGGCCCAGAAGGCTTATCTGGCGCCAGACAATCAACTACAGCTGACTCAATATTTCAAAGCAATGGCAACAAAGACTCAATTAACTGCAAGAAAAAATCTGCAGGCTTTGGGCTTCATGGCATCTTACATACTACTAATACCATTTGCAAAGCTGCATATGAGGAAATTACAGTGGTACCTAAAAAGCGTATGGTCTCAACACAGCCACAGCTTGGACACAATGATATATCTCATTCCCTGCCTACAACAGGAGTTTCTATGGTGGTCACGGGCATGTCACCTCAACAAAGGTCAGCCGTTCACCTTGCCCCCAGCCAGGCAAACTATCACAACAGATGCATCAGACTACGCCTGGGGGGCTCACATGGCAGGACAGTGCGTTCAAGGCGTATGGACTGCAGATCAAAGGAATCTGCACATCAATCAAAAAGAGATGCTAGCTGTACAGAAAGCTCTGACAGCCTTCAGGGATCTATTACATCCAGGACAACTTACAATAAAGACGGACAACACCACAGTAATGTGGTACATAAACAAGGGGGTACTCACTCCTACCTTCTATGCAGGCAAGCAATGATCTTATGGAACACAGCTTTGGCTTACCAAGTTCAGTTACAAGCTCAATTCCTGCCAGGAAAGAAGAACACATTGGCAGACGACCTCAGCAGAAACATCATGGATCCCCACGAGTGGAAACTAGATCCACAAATATTTACAATGATAACTCAAAAATGGGGCCTTCCAGACATAGACCTGTTTGCCAGTCCCCAAAACTTTCAAATAACAAAATTTTGTACAAGGACACTTCACCATCAAGCTTGGAAAGTAGACGCACTCTCTTTCAGTTGGAAAAACCTGACAGCATATGCCTTCCCTCCATTGCCTCTCCTCACAAAGGTGCTTCTGAAAGCCAAAAAGGAGAGACCACGACTGATTCTCTTAGCCCCAGACTGGCCACACCAGCACTGGTACCCACTATTGAGAAATATGGCCCACGGCCCACCTTGGATCTTACCACAAATTACCCATTTGCTCACACAACAAAACAATCAGATTCTTCACAGCCAACTCAAAACCTTAAATCTGGCTGCATGGAAAATCACCTAAGCATCCAGCCAGCTCCTCTTTCCCAAGCAGTTATGGATGTTACTCTGGAAGCTAGGAGGCCAAGCACCAGGAAGGCTTATTCGGACAAATGGAAAAGGTTTTGTGCCTGGAACCAAGCTAAAGGCCAAGACACATTTCAGCCTCACATGCCTCACATTCTACAGTAGTTAACTGAGTTGTTGCACAAAGGACTTTCCTTCTCCTCCATTAAAATCCATGCTTCAGCTATTTCAGCCCACTACAACACGGATCCACCCTTATTTTCGCATCCACTTCTAAGGCAGTTCCTCAGAGGAGCAAAAAATATTAGGCCCCCCAGGAGAGCACCTACACCAACATGGGGACCTCAATTTTGTTCTGGAAAAACTAACGCTACCTCCCTTTGAACCAGCTTTTTCTGCAGATCTTCAGTTCCTATCATGGAAGACTGCCCTGCTGCTAGCAATAACTTCAGCTAGAAGAGTCTCAGAGCTGCAGGCACTAATGGCAGTGGAACCTTTCCTCATTTTTCATCAAGACAGAGTTTCTCTACAAACTAATCCTTCCTTTATGCCTAAGGTGGTTTCCGGTGTGGCTTTAAATCAAACCATCTACTTACCCACCTTCTTCCCAAATCCACAGAACAAAGGTGAGAGACTACTGCATTCCTTGGACATTCACAGGCAACTTCGTTACTACTTGGACAAAACTAAGGCTTTCAGAAAATCTGACCAGCTCTTTGTATCCTATGCTACAGCTTCACAAGGGAAGGCTATTTCAAAACAAACCATTTCCAAATGGATAGGACATTGCATACGTTTCTGCTATACCCATCATAGAAAACCAGTTCCTGCTACCATTAGGCCCCACTCTACCAGGGCAACAGCTACATCTACAGCTTTTCTCAGGGGGGTTCCAACCAAGGAGATTTTGGAAGCTGCAACTTGGAGTTCAGTACACACCTTTACCAAACACTATCACTTACCACTTTACTCTAAGACTAGGGCAGGCTTCGCCACTGCACGTCTGCAGGGCTTTATAGCCTCCTCCAACCCTCTATGATTCCTCCGCCCATCCTTAGCTTTGGGATTCAACCCAAGTGTGATGACTGCAGCAGGGTAACACGATGAACATAGTACAGTTTTGTACCCACCATAAATGTAGATGTTCGAGTGTACACCCTGCTGCAGTCCAGGTTACCCTCCCTCCATCCCCTCTGAACTAACTGGCTAAAATCTCTACAATACCTTCCTGATGTATTTGCTTATAGCTGGAGGGATTTTGTGTTTGTGCAAAATTTACTCAGTTTGGTACTACTTACTGACCACCTTTTTGGGGGCACCTGACATCTGGGGCAAGAAAAACTGAAGAAAATGGCGTTGGTTGCATTATATATACCCCTGGCGCACTGACGTCAGGGAAGAAGCGATAGCAACCGACGCCGGACCAAGACTTTGGAATTCCGGCCGACTGCGGGACCGCCTGACGACAGGATAACCCAAGTGTGATAACTGCAGCAGGGTGTACATTCGAACATCTACATTTATGGTAGGTACAAAACTGTACTTTTTAGTCCCTCTGCTTCCTAGTTCCAGAATAGATTGTTTCTGTCCCATCTTTCACTTCAGCTAATTCAGTCAGCACACCCTAGAGTGCTTCAGCTTCATCATTCACCTCAGGCAACTTCATTCAGCACATGCAGTACATTGTATGGTGACTTTCCAAACTCTCACATCTCTGCTGTTGTAGAACACCTGTATTTGCTTAGTCTTCTGTGAATCTGTGATATGGTGTATAATCACAAGAAGTGGAGGGAAGGCATATACAGGAGGTTTCTATCTCCCAAGCCACAGGATGGAGATGCCTTTTAATACATTGGTGTTAGTGATCCACTTCCAGCACAAATGTTACCATTGAGGCTTTCTTCAGCACACTGTGTGTCTACCAAGTTGTCGGCTTTGATAGCTGCTGTCCAATAAGAGGAGGAGCTTCATCGTGTATTTCTGCATGTACATTTGATTCCTGGTGGATTATTGAGAGCTGCTTGGTAGCATCCCTTCAGGGGATGTTCCCATGGTTGGAGTCTCAGGAGGGGATATGACCCCAAATTGAGAAACTGTTCTCTGATTCCATTGCAGTGGATTGTCATTGTAGATACAGAGCTAAGTATTCTTGTTGCTCTTCATTCCGTCCAGCACAGATGACTCTAGAAGTCATGATCTTGGCAGCATAGGTTCAAAGGTTGGTACTAGGCTATCGGCCCTAGGGCCTATACAAGCCTAGCCATAACAATCCCCTGACTATTTCTTCCTACAATATTTACTTCCCTACACCCCTGTCTAGCAGGGCGACTGACGTGATCCCTGGGGTGAATTTCCTATCTCCCATGCAATCATCAAGGTTCCTTTTGAAGAGGGACAAAGAAGCGCTCTGCTTGACATGTATGGGTTGTCTATTCCAGCGTCTGGTGAGTCTCAGGGTCAGGAACCTATCCCTCCAGCATGTTTTGTTTATTGTGATGACAAGGTTTAGATCCCTGGAACATGTGGCTGTGAGGGATTGGGGTTTCTTTAAGTGTAGCATGTCCAACAGCTCTGGGTTTGACATGGCCTTGTATGTTAAGCAGAGATCGCCTCTGAGTAGACAATATGCGGCAGAGTATAGGTGGAGTTTTTTTAGATGGTCAGCATATGGAATCTGTTTTATTTATTTATTTATTTATTTATTTATTAACATTTGTTGACCGGGAAAGTCTGACTAGGTTCCACAGACCCTGTTTTCAGTGGAGGCCCGGGGAGAAATGCTCCAGACGCATGTCTTTACAATGTGGGAGGAAAACGGGAGTACCCGGAGGAAACCCACGCAAACGCAGGGAGAACATGCAAACTCCACACAGAAGGCACCTTAGCCAAGAATCGAACTGGAGAACCTCTTGCTGTGAGGTGACAACATTAACCACTGCACCACCACTGCGCTTTAGGCCTGTGATTCGTTTAGTGAGGTATTTTTGCGGCCTTTCCAGTTGTTGCAGATGTCTTGAGAGGTACATACCAAATGGGGCATTGTATTCTATAATGGGTGTAATGAGGGATGAGTACAGTGGGACAATGACCTCCTTTTTTCTGGATGAAAAGCCCTTAGTGATGAGGTGTGCCACACAGAAGGATTTCCTGACTGTTGTGGCGATGTGGTTATTGAAGGTGAGACCACTGTCCACCTGTGTTCCTAAGTCTCTTATCACACTTTCGGTGTTTAGTGTACTGCCACCTATGTGGTAATTCACAGGTACATGTTTTTTTCCCAGTGGGGATAAGTATACATTTCTTGGCATTTAGCTTGAGTCCATGGTTTTGGCACCAAGCATCTGTTTTTGTAAGGCCCTTTTGTAGAATATCCACATCATTTCGGGATTCAATAATGGCTCCCAGTTTGCAGTCATCTGTGAACTATGTTAGCCAGAGTCCCTTAGTTTTGGCCTGTACTTCAGAGAAGTAGATGCCAAACAAGAGCAGTCCCAGGTCTGAATGAGGTACTCCACTTGTCACTTGTCTGGAGCTGGATTTGTAGTCTGCTACTTTTACAGTGTTGGTTCTATCAGTAAGCCAGTTGGCAACCCATCGAGTCACGTAGGGATTTATGCCCAGCTTAGTACGTTTATCTATGATTCCAGAGTGGGAGATGGTGTCGAAGGCCTTGGCAAGGTCCAGATAGGCTGTGCGGACCACCTTACCCTCGTCCACAGCTCTGAAGACTGATTCGAAGAAGTCAATCAGGTTCGGGAGACAAGATCGACCCTACATGAACCCAAACCGGGTGGGGTCAAACGTTTGAATGTTGCCAATGTCTTTGTTTGTAAGTTCCATGATAATACGTTCCAAGGCCTTGCAGATCAGGGTCGTCAGACTGATTTAGTCAGTCTGATGGTAGTTCCCAGGATCCAAGGTGGATCCCTCGTTGTGGAGTGGGATAACTGTAGCTGTGTGCCCCTCAGTGGGCACAAAGCCTGAGGTGAGGCTATGATTAAACTTGACACTTAGGTGAGGTGTGAGTTTGTTTTTGTAGTTCATGTAGTACACAACCTGGGATGTCGTCTGGTCACATGGATGCTGTATTCTTAGCTTTGAAGAGTGCATTTTTTACCTGTGTGGCCATTATTACTGGAATTTGGCAATCTTTCAGTATTGAGATGGGCCCTTTAGGGGGTGAGAGGTGGGTGAAGTTGGCACTGCATTGATCTGCTAGGATATTGCCAATATCCTTGGGATCAGTATATTTTTTTATTTATTTATTTTATTTATTTATTTAACATTTGTTAAATAATATATTTAATGCCATTCTGTTGTAGCTCAGAGCAGATCTGAGCATTGACATTTAAATTCTTGACATAGCTATAGAATGTCTTGTGGTTGTCTTTGGAAATTTTATTTTCATAACTAGCTTTGGAGGATTTTTATGAGGGATCTCAGCTTCTTACTGAGGCTGGTAAGGAGTTTTTTGCATCCTGGGATTTTCCTCACTTCTGCAACAGTTTCTTCCCTTTGTTGTAAAGTTTGTTTATGGCAAGGGACCACCAGATTGGCTTCCTTTTTTTGGAGGAGAGTGTCTTGGTTCTATTTGGGATGGCACGATTCATGCACAAGTGGATGTGCTCATACAGTGCCTTAGTGTAGGATTCAGCAGTCGAACTTTCAGTTCCCATCTGCATGAGTGTCATGACGTTTGTCATTTCTGACTTGAGTAGCATGAAGTTGGCTTTGGAGAATTTTTTTACGGAGGTTTCCTTACTGGGGGGTGGGGTGGGATGTGGATGTCAAGGGTGATTAGCTTATGGTCAGACCTCACCAATGAGGAGGTGACCATACGTGTGGAGCATCGGTTTCCCATGTTGGTAATGACCAGGTCTAGCATATTGGAGCCCCTGGTGGGACTATGGTGTAGTTGATCCAGGGCATTGGAATTTATGAATTCCATGAACCGTTGGGCAAAGGTGTTGGCACACGAATAGTTTTCCCAGTTAATGGCAGGGTAGTTGAAATCACTCAGTGTTAGGGTATTTGGTTGTATCTTAATATTTTCCAGTATGTTTAGAAAGGTGTAGTGAGAGTCTTGGGGCATGGTGGGGGAACTGTAGCAAGCTACAATTTGGATTGCACTCTTACCTAGTGTTAGTTGTATCTGGAGAATTTCAGATGCATTGTGTTGGGCAACTAGCCTGGTGGTGTGAATATCCTTGGTGAATATGGACACTCCCCCACCTTTACTGGTTCGGTGGCCAAAAAGAGTGGTAAGAGTTGTAGCCTGATATTGCAGGGGTGCTCTCTGGAGCCTTGAACCAGGTGTCAGTTACTGCAGAGATGTCGATGTTCTCCATTTTTAGGAGTGCCTCGAGATAGTCCATTTTGAGGTTTAGACTAATAGCATTGAGTAGCATTACCTTCAGATTTTGCATGCATGTGTACCTGTTATAGTGGTTGTTTTGTCCTTTGAACTTTGCCTAAAAAAGGCACTATAGGGGTGGCAAGAGCCTTAGCCAGTAACCTGAATCCCAGGGGTGACAGGTGCAGACCATCTCTGGCAAAGCATCATGGTCTGTCGATCATGTCGTCCCAGGCAGACAGATACTGGATCCCCTTTGAATGACACCAATTGTTGAAGTCAGTCATTTTGTCCTTATATTGTGGTATCATTCTGGGTGAAGGCAGGTTGCTACTCAGGGCTAGGGTCATACCTGCCTGGGCCACATGATCCGAGAGCTCTTCCATGTCTCATTTCATGTAGTCCAGGAAGGTATGTCTCAAGTCATTCACTCCAACATGAACAGTGACAGAGTCATATTTGTACTTGTTGTGGAGTGACTTTAGTGCATGTGTTATGTGGCGGATCCGGGCACCCAACAGGCAACTGTAATTTTCTCCTTGTTCAGCCTTGTGAGTGGGACATCATTGTGACTGACTATAGAGTCACCTATGACTAAAGTGTTGGGTACATTGTCTTGCCTTAGGGGCTGTTGTTGGGTGGCACACTGGTGTTGTGCGCTGTGTGACACTTTGGTTGTGATTGGTGTTTGTTTGCATTTCAGCTTCGGAGGTCCTTGTTACTTGGGCAGGTTACTGTTAAGGGCCTCCGCATATGAGGGTTTAGTGTTGCTATGTGAGGGTGTTGGTGGTGTGGGTTTAGAAGGCCTATGTGTTGTTTGAGGTGTAATGTGGATGTTAACCTTCTCCTCTTGACTGCCTAGAACAATCTTGGGTGTAGAAAGCTTTGCTTCCAGTTTGACTATGTAAGTGCATTCTCTCGCAGGTTGTAGTGTTGGGTTGTAGGAGGAGAGGGTTGTTTGTGCACATGAGGCAATTGCTGCATTGCCCCAGTATGCCCAGATTCACCAGGTGGACAGGGAAAAATCACCGGAAGCTGACTCTTGGACATGCCTGGTTTGGTGCTTTTTTTTGTAAAGTACAACAGCTGTTTTCCCGTACCTTAGCAAGGTACTTTGCAATTATAGGCTGTTTAGTGCCTATGATTAATTTCTCCTTATTAACAAGGAGAGTTGAGTGCTTGTATCAGTTTAAAGCTTCCTAGTGCTTTCCCGCAGGTTTTTGAGCAAGTGCTAGTCACAGGGATGCTTAAAGGTAAGATGAAAAAAATGGTATCTGAAGTAGTTAACTTCATTTTATCTGCAACCTGTAGGTATTCGGATCCATATCGGATCTGAGACAGCAGCATGTCAAGCATCTGCTCCGAGCTCCAAGCTCCTCCCACTTACCCATAACCCATCACCATCTCCTACCTTCCCCTAGATCTCGTTTGCTGCTTTGTGCATCAGCATCGTGATCTCCGTAGCCATGACCGGCCTTAGGCATAGGCAAACTAGGCGACCGCCTAGGGCGCCGTACAGGTGAGCCTGGTAAAGGGCACAATTTTTATTTATTTATTTGTTTTAGTTAATTTATTTTTACACCATATGAAGTTTGTGCTCATCTTCTCGACATCCTGTCTCCAAGTCTGTCCTAACTGTACTGAGATGTTTGTACCCTAACCCAGTTCCATAGTCCATCCAATAGGCACATAGCCTGATTCCTGCTGTGCTCTTCCTCCCCTCCTCCCTATAGCAATACACAATCAGTCAGTGTGGCTGGGATAACTGACCATTATTATAGCATCCAGTCTGTGATGCTTTTGCTGTGGTTATGTTTCCGGCAACTCTTCCAGTGTGAGCTGCTGCCTGCCGGCATAAGATTCTGTTTACCCCTGCTTCTCATCCCATGCTTCATTAATGAGGTTGTGGTGGACTGTTTGAATGTTTTTGTGTGTACGTTTTGTGAATCTTTAACTGGCGGCCTGAAGACTTTACTAAGAAGAAACTTCTATTTGAAGTGGCAAACGAAGCACTCTAATGGAATTTAACTACTGGCTCTACCTCACTTGGGTTTTTGTTATGTCTCAAAAGTAAGGAGCCAGTCTATGTATCTCAACTGTCCAGATTTTCGCAGTAGAAGTTTTGCCCATTTCTTATTTGTCCCTGGCCCTTAACATAACAGTAAGCTAATGTACATAGGAAGAGGGGAGGAACAGTGATCTGTAAGGCTCCAACAGTGGTTATTTCTAGAGTCTGACATTTTGGGGTTGCTATCATAACTGCAGGCTGTTGATCATGTCAGTGCAGAAAATAGTATGTTAGCATAATGCTCTTGCAAATTTCAGTCTGCCCGTTTTCAGCCAAGCAGGAGTCTTCAAGTCACGTCCCCCCATACCGTACGTCATTACAAGGATCCTTCCTTGTTCTAGGTCTGAAAAAGCTGTATTCATCATAGTACATAATGTGTGATAGACCACTTCAATGTAGAACTAGGGTTTGTTTTTCTGATATCCATGGTAAGTTGCACTACTTCGTATTACATCATCAAAAGAACAGCACATTTTAACGATACTGTCAGGGTACTCATTGAAGTTGCTGGCTTATGGAACTGTTCTACATTTTGCAATTATACTTTGTGTCCATTCTTATGTTTGGATTATCTGATTTATCCCTGGATGTGTTCCAAATTTTTGAATAGTTAGGTTTGCCCACTTGTTCCATGTTATGATATCTGTTATTTTGGAGATGGAAGGTTGAGATGTGTCCTCCCCTCCCTCTCATATCTCTGAACCTCTCAGTGAAAGAAATCTGGACAAAGACATAAATAATGATGGGGCAAAGCATCAGCATGGAATTTTGGAAGTTTATGAAGTCTGAAACTCAAATGTCATTATTTTGTGACTTCAGTCCTTGGTGCTTTGTCAGAAAACCGCAACTTTACTTTGAGAAACGCACAAAAATTTGGTAAATGTCTTTACAGTTGAGAGGTATACTCCCTATTAGTTTGGCTTCTTTGTGTGACAAAGTACAAGTACAAGTAATACGTACAATTTAAATGGGCTGTACAGGTCTTGACAGCCACTGGTTCAGAGGAGCTTTTTTTTCCCCTCAAAGTCTGTCTGTTACATAAGTAGTGCTTGTCCTAGTCCAGTAACAGGGTCTTTACTGACCCTTGAAAGCTACATTCTAGGGAATGAGGTGGGGTTGGGAAGCTGGTGGAGGAGCGTTTGCCTATTTGGCCAGTGAAATGGCTGATTTTCTGTTATGCTGCAGAGACAGCTTCTCATAATAATGGTTACTTTTTATTTTTTCCCATTTTTGTCACGGCAGACTGCCTCTGGTTTGTGTTATTGACGTATTTAAAAGTCCAAACTCTGTGCAGAGGTCAGGGCCAGTGTTAGCATTTTGGAGGCCCCCAGCAAAGGTCAAGCTGGGGGCCCCCCAGGCCCTTACAGTATAAATGTCATCCTGTCAATGCCACACCTCCAAAGAAACCTTTTAGTTTGTCCTATAAACTTTTAGGAATAGTACGCACAGACAGATCTTAGCTACAAGCTGTTACATTACATCAGGCCTATATACCACACTTTGTTGACCTGTCTAACAAAGGGACACTTACGGTTACTGGCATTTAGTTGCGACAATGATACGTTACAACAACTATATGTACAGGTCTGGACTTAAATGAAGTGATGACTAGGCCTACTGTTTCAACACCCCACACACACCATCCAGTCCTCTCTGATCCCCCACCCCTTTTGGCTCCCCATACCATGCACATTAACTTTTTCTTCCTTTTCTCGCATTTTGCCTTACACTCAGCTTTTTTCAAGAAGCCATAGCTTTCTATATGCTCTGAAGTGCATTTATTTATTTTTTCTTTTTACACAACCTTTTCATCCAATAATGGCTTGAACAGAATTATTATTAAGGAAAGAAATTCACTGTTGCTGTTCAGCTTTAGTTTTCTTTGCATCTTTTCAGCACACCTTTCTTGACCAAGACAGCACAGTAATAACCCTTTAGGAAACAACCCAATTAAACTATTGTCCCCAAAGCCATAGGGGTTATATACGTATTTGCCCTGGGTTGCATTTTAGAGCATTTTCTCACAAAATACTCCAATGGTGGCCTAAACAAAAATCATGAAAAATAAAAGAATTTCAGTCTTATTTTTTTTCTTTCAAGGAAGACATAAATTGTGCCCAAGGCTTAATGTTCAAAGCTGACAAAATAGTAGCTCACAATAAACTAAAAAGCCAGTTGTGGAAATACATACATAGGTCTTATCTGGGAATACTGCCACCTTCCCTAACCCCAACAAAAGACAGTCACTGCCTATACATCCCTCTGGTGTTAGACTAGGATGAAAGCAGAGATTTAAATTGCCTTAGCCATATATTTCAAGTGACTGCTGATATATGTATACATAGCATGCTTCCTCACCCCTAACCTCAAAGTCAGCTCCATGTATATGTGCCTGATGTGTGATTGTGAGAATGATTTCAATCTTTCAGCTTTTCCCGGTTAGGGGTCGCCACAGCGGAACTCCAGTCCATTCATGATTGGCAGCAGATTTTTATGGTGCCAAGTTGCCAGCCTGACGCCCAACCTTCAAAGAAGGCATGCCCATTAATGCTCGCACCTACCTGCATGTCTTTAGAGTCACTCGATCGCGGGGAGGACATGCAGACTCAACACAGAAGGCACTCCAGCCGAGAATCGAATGGGGGAACCTCTTGCTGTGAGACGACAATGCTAATCGCTGCCCCTCCGCGGCCTACATGAGAATGATTTCAGTAATATATTCTAATTTTTTGCTCTTAGACAGTACACCACCCCTACACAAACTATAATAACCTTCTTTTTACACCTCTGAGGTCTGTGAGAAAAGTAAATAAACAATGGCCACACTGTCCTCAGCTCAGTCACAAGCTATAATGACATGGGTACATCTCTAAGGTTTGATTGTGATGAAAATTAAAGTTGTAATAACCACACAATCCCAGATCCCCAGCAGATTTCTGTACACACACATTTGAGCAGGGCTGGTTTTAGAATAGGTGTGGTTGAAACCAGAGACTATTATCAGCTTTATCCTAAAAGGGTTATATCTCAGCATTGTTCAGGTTAAACAGCTCAGTCAGAAAATTGATACTTTTTTGTCCTCGTTTTTCCTTCGACCAGCAATAGCTTTCGTGGGGGACCCCACAGAGTCAGGGATGACTAAGGGAGCCCCCAGTATCCATTTATACAGGCTGGTGAGTAGGGGCCACCAGACTCCAAGAAGATCTAAGTGTCTGAATGTTCTGTGATATATTGTATGTCTTACTTTTGAAATATAATTACTTGTTAAGTACATTTTCTACTGATACCCAGAAGAATAATGTCTGTGTCCTGGCATTATTGGGTGCGTGCACATACAAAAATCATTGATGTTTTTTACACACACACAAGCATAAGCCATAGCAGTCCTAGTTTTGTAGTTATTTCAGCAAATAGCAATATATTGTGCAACACTGGTACTGCCACACCAGATCAGTGACTACTATTTAGCAGTCGTCAAACAGCAGCAGCGGTAAGTGACTTTTTTTACCTCATTGGGCAGTAATGCATACCTGTCACTTTCCCTGATTTCACAGGCCTTCCCTGATTTTGTTCATACATTTGCTTTCTCTTTCGCAAAAAGTTTGATTTGCTGGTAAATCATTCGGGATTGCAAACAGTCAATCAATCCAGACATCTGAGTTTTATACTTATTGTCCAAAAATACGTGTTGATGCAAAAGGTGGTGTTCTAATAACGTTTTAAGGGCATTAGAGTAATACTTAAAATGTAATCTTGATTCTGAGCCTTTATTCTATTATTTTTGGGATTGCACTGAATTCATAAGCAAAGGAATTGAGAGTTAAACTATCTGGTGTTCTGCTTGTATTTATAAAACTCCCTGAAATAGAAAACCATCCCTGATTATCAGAAGCATCAGCTCTTCTTAAAATCCAAGGTTTGCACTGACATAAGTCACTCTGGGCTGCTGATCTCTCTAGTGCTTACCTTGCTCATGTTCATTATCAACTTCATCCTAACAGGGTCATATCAAAGCTACGTTCAGGTTAAAGAGCATAAGTAGTAAATGAATACATTTTTTCTTTCTCATTTTTCCCCAACCTGCGGCAGCTTTTGTGGGGGACCCACACAGTCAAGGATGATTAGGGGCCCCCTGCAGCTACAGGTATTGCAGGGACCTAAAGCTGGCTATGTAGTTAGTTTTAGTGGAGAAAATGTCCAACAGCAGGATTTAACTAAGCCACAGGCACTATATCAGTGGTAAAGTATTTAATGGAATTCTGACGCCTGTTACTTGACATAACACTGTTACTACAACCAGAAATATCTTTGAATTTTAAAGGAGGTATAAATAAGAGTTATTACCCCACCTGGTTTATTAATATACAAGAATGCTGTACTACCTTTTGTTGGTTTGACAGACATCTTACAAAATATCAGGATAAGATAACTTGCTGTGGTTGGGGGCCCCCAGCAACCGCAGGGTTCACTTGTGCCTAAAGCCGGCTATGCAGAGGTTGAGCTCTGCTAATTCCTGTTTTGATTGTGCTAGCCTTAGAAATGTCCAGTTCCAACCACAGGGCATATGGTGGGGGGTGGTATCTGACCTCTTTTGTGGGAAAGAGTACATCAACTCCATATTTTCACAGAATGTCCAGATTTTTGGTTTGTTCTCATAAAATTTACAGTTACTGGCAAATAATTGAGGGCTATAGTCAATAAATAATGGCAGATATTTGAGTTTCAGACTGCATATCCTTCAGAACATACATAATAATGCAAAACCTGTTCTAGCAATTTTTATTTAGTTTATAGAAGCATTATTTAAAATCTGTCCCTAGTTTGGGACTTTTGACTCTCCCCCCTTATTTTTGGCACTGTCGACATTTCTTGTACTGAGAGGTACAGGAGAGAGGGGTTCTATGAAAAAACATTCTCTATCACCATGTGTCTTTATTGTTAGTGAAAGCATATAATATTTGCATCAAACTTTGTACTCAGGCTTTTCAATAGTCTTAATGTGGGAATTCTGGATGAACTCATGACTGTACTGTACGTCAAAGGTTAAACTTTTGTGAGCCTGGAAATGAGCTGACTGGGGGTGCCATTTCCAGTTTGTCTATGTAACTAGCATTCAACATTCCGAAAACCTTAAAACATGAGATGTAGTGGTTTCAGTAAAACTCATTCTACCAACAGTGTTTATAAACTGTGCATTTCCAACCTTGTTGGTTCTGGGGTAAACTTTGCAGTGTATGAGATCGCCACATAACCATGTTCAGCATGTGTGGATGGCCTCATTGTCATGTCTAGCATGAACCTGTGTGATCAAAGGAAGTATGCCAGATAAACTGCTTAGGCGGGCTGGGCTGTGGACCCCAGACTGCCGGTTGCACACCCCTGATACAAACCATGCAAACATAAATGGGTTACTGTGCAGCATACCTTTTTGTGCATGAATTTTGGACAGTGCCAAAAATAATGGAAGCCCAAAGGTCCAAAATCATGGACATATCATGAGTATGGTGTGGGTGGGGCTATGGGTGGGGCTTAAGGGGCACCGAAGCACTACTTCGCCTAGGGCACCATTTCAGCTAAGGCCGTCCCTGTCCGTAGCTCTGAGCATAGGGTTGTAGTAAGTGCTTTTTTGGTCCTTTTTCTAGAGTAGTGAGAGTGTGTTATCAGTTAGTTCCCTTTCCTCCCCCAAATGCTTGTTCGTCTGTTAAAAAAAAAAAAAAGTTTGTTGCAAAGTATTTTAGTGTAGGGACTCCCTACTCCTTAGGTGTGAGTGCTTATAGCGTGTTGGCCTTAAGTAGGTGGGCTGTGTGTGTGTGTGCAGAATGGCTGATCAGCCAAATCTTACTTTTAAGAAATGCACAGTGTGTGGCCATAAGCTTTCACCGGCGGATGGTCACGCTTTGTGTGTTGTTTGCCTGGGTGTTCACCATTTGTCAGTGCAGTGTGTGCGTTGGTTTTAACCTCAGGGCCTTGAAGGAAAGGAAGGCCAAACTGTTGGCTAAGGACCTTCTAACTGCTTCCACTCTGTACTCATCTGCCACGGCCTCGGCTCCCGCAGCAGCTGCCCAACCTCCCCCTCAGGCTGGGACTCACTATCCCAGTAGACCTGTTGAAGGGCAGGTCAAAGGAAGAGACATAAAGAAGGATAAGGACAGAGAGAAGAAGGGGGATAGGGCCCCGTAAATGGTCTCCAGATCGAGAGCCCTTCCCTAGCCCGTCTTCTAAGGTGTCGAGACCTACGTCTCCTCGGCTCCACTCCCCGTGATTCTCCTCGGAGCTGACGGAGCCCTTGGATCCAAGGCCTTCATCCAGGACGTCGCAGCAACCAGCTAGATCCAAGTCTGTCACTTTCTCGCACTCGACTCGGATTCTCTCGTAATTGGATATGGACAGGATAATGAGATTTATTTGGACCCAAATCCAGATGGGAGTCTTGCCAGGCCTCTGTCCCTCTGGAGGGGGGACCTCCATGCCCTTCTTTCATCCAATTTCTCCTTCCCCGATCCGGCCTGTAGTTAGGGCTTTATAGATCTGAGGATCTTCGGAGCTGGGGGTTCGGCGCCGTTCCTCCAACCATGACTCCGGCGATTACCTTGAGTTCCTTGGATCTGACTAGTTTGGATCCGAGCAACTCTCAGAGCCGAGGACCGGGAGTCAGATCCGAGGGGATGGAGGTGTCTTTGGCTCTGACTTTGTTGGATCCGAGCCTTTCCTTTGGAGCTCCCACTACTTCAGCCTCAGCCCCGATCCTCACGGTTGACCCGGGGAGAGCTTCCTCCTTGTTGGGTGCTAAGGAAGTGTGCTCTCCATCGGTGTTCGACTTGGTGGAGAGGGTTCTCTCCCAAGGATCAAGACCCCAGCCTATTTCCTTGGATTCCACCCAGACTCCTTCAGATTCGGTTACGACTCCCTTCAGCTTGTCCCAAGGACAGCCCATGCTAGAGGATCCCCAGGCGGTTCCCCCTGGAGGAACCCCCCATGGCTCATGAGCCCTCTTCAGAGAGTCCCACTGAAGAGGGTCCCCATAAGCACACGTGTAAAAGGAGGCACCTGGACTCCCCCGAGTCCTTGACTGAAGACACTGATTTAAATGAAGGAGAAGGTTTCCCCCAGGTCACCTCCCGGGGATGTCTACTTTGGAGACATCATGGAGATCCTCTACCAGTGGGGAGGTTGGTCAGCCCCAAAACCTTCTACTGATGAGTCAGTGTTCCTGGAGGCTTTTGGCATGGGCCCATCTACATCTTGGGTGTCCCCACCTGTGGATCCCTTAGTGGATCTGATCACCACGTGGTCATGGAAGGAGCCTGACACCATAGAGCCGATACCTAAATGCCTGGACAAGATTCTCTCTCCACCCTCAGGCAGACAGGCCTGGTATAAAGGATGCCCCATGGATGCAATGGTGGTTGCAGCAGCCACCAAGAGGGAGTTGGCTCAGGAGAGTTCCTCGGTCCACCCTCCGGACAAGGAGTCCGGGGCGGTGGATCCATTTGGGATGCGAGTGTATTCTTCAGCGACGTTTTCCATCTGATCGCTCAACTATTTGGCACACGTTATATGACTGCTGTGAGACCTAGTCATGGAGTTAGCTGAGTTGCCCCCAGAGTCTTTGTCGCCAGAGGACAAGTGTCTCTTCGTGAAAATGTCGACTCTGAAGTCAGTATTGATCACGTCTATGTGCCTCCTTTTCCGTGCTATGAAAGGAGCAGCTAGGGCAGCTGGGACTGGCGTGGCTATGAGACGACATGCTTGGCTCAGACTGTGTCAGTTCACGGACCCCTTCAAGGCGTCGTTCACAAATGCTCCCTTCAATGGTTCTTCTCTTTTTAGGAAGACCGTACGTGACACCCTTGTCCAGAGCGAAAAGGACAGGAAGACTTTGCCATCGGAGACCGCTTCTCTAGCCCTCAAAGATCCTTTTCTAGGAATCAGAGAGGGCAAAAGGAGATGTGGTTCTGAAAATCACAGTTTTCCCGGGACTCTCAGGACAACTCGTCCCCTAGAGGCAGAGGGGGACAGGACAGACGCCGCCCCAGAGGCAGAGGGAGTCCGAGGAACTTTAGGTCTAGGGAGCCCTTTTCAGAGAGGCCCACGCAGCAACCTTGAGATGTTGCCCAACTGTCCTACTCTGGAGGCAGTCGGGGGAAGATTATCATTGCACCCAACTGCTTGGGAGTCCATAACTGCAGATCGTTGGGTGCTTCAAATAATATCCAGAGGCTACACCATCCCATACTCCTCCCGTCCAACCAAAGTGCCTCCCAGATGTCCCACCCGCTGAAAGGGAGATGGCAATGCTAGAGATTTACAAGCTGCTTCACAAACGAGCCATCAAACTGGTTCCCCCTGATAGTCCCGATCAGGCGTTTACTCCAAGTTCTTTTTAGTGCAAAAAAAGACGGGGGACCTCAGGCCCATTTTGGACCTGTCAGCCTTAAACCTGGCCATCGCCAAGCAGAAATTCCAGATGGTCACCCTACAGTCCATTCTACCTTGTCTTTGAGAATGTGACTGGATGTGCTTGATAGATCTCCAGGACGCTTGCTACCACATCAAGATTCGCAGAAGCTCCAGGAGATTCCTTCGCTTCCGGCTGGTAGCCAATCATTTACAGTTCAAAGCCCTACCCTTCGGTCTCACCACAGCCCCCAGGGTGTTTACCAAGGTAATGGCAGTCGTAGCGGCTCACCTGAGGCTTCAGGGAATTCAGGTATTCCCTTAACTAGATGATTGACTCCTCGCTGCTTCCACCAAGCATCTTCTTTGCCTAGCCAGAGACTCCTTCCTTCATCTTGCAGACTGGCTAGGGATCACTGTCAATGTTTCCAAGTCCCTCTTGGACCTGGTGCAGATCTTGGACTTTATCGGGGCATGGCTGGGCACCATTCGACTAAAAGTCTTCCTAAGTCCAGACAGGGTCCAGAGTTTTCTGGCCCATATATCAGTAGTTCTTGGCCCCAGGTTACCAAAGGCGGGTGATGTTCTCAGAGCCCTGGGCTCTATGGTTGTAGCAATCTCTATTCTCCCCTGTGTGCGTCTTCACATACGTGTTCTTCAGTGGACTCTAGCCGTACAGTGGTCTTGGCTAGATCTCCCCATGGAATATCCAATTCATATCAGCAAAGCCTGCAGGGCATCACTTCTCTGGTGGCTCCATTCACCAGAGATCTTAGCAGGATGCCTATTTGTTTCACCTACAGCCCAAGCCACAGTGACCACGACACCTCCCAGCTCGGGGGGGGGGGGGGGCATTATCTGGGGAGGACAGTCCAAGGCATGTGGTCCCAGATCGAGACCAGATTGCATATCATTGTTCTGGAGATGAGAGCAGTGCTTTTAGAGTTGCAAGCCTTCCACTCTGTTCTTCCTCTGGGGACGATTGCAATTCAGTCAGACAACATGTTGGTTGTCTGGTACATCAACAAACAGAGAGGGACCAGATCTTACCCTCTGTGTCACGAGGCAATGAGAGTGTGGGAGTGGGCGATCTCCACCAGTCGGTTTCTGATTGTAACGCACATCCCGGGATGATCTAACATTTTAGCAGACAGATTGAGTCGGGCTATTATAATGCCATATGAGTGGTCTCTGAAACAATCGATAGTGGAGGAGATCTTCCTTGCCTGAGGTCAGCCATGCTGCAGTCTCTTCGCATCTCCTTCCAACGTGAAGTGCAGTGAGTTCTTCTCTCTGATCCCCTTACCAGGGGATCCCCCCAGAGACACTCTAGTCCATGCCTGACCTCCTGGGTTACTGTACGCTTATCCCCCGTTACCTCTCATTCCGAAGTTTCTTCAGGAAGCTTGCCAACTGAGCTGCAAAGTGATCTTCATTGCCCCGTTCTGGCCTCGTCAGGTGTGGTTCTCCTTCCTCTGGTCTCATGTTCTAGCTCCTCCTTGGATTCTGGATCCCTGCCCAGATCTAATTTCTCATCCCTCAGAAACTTGTCCGCCCAGCCTGGACAGCTTCAAGCTGACGGCTTGGTTGCTCCAGTTCCCTTGATTGCCAGGACTACTCCCGGTCTTTCATCTTCAGTAAAGACTATTCTGGTGGCAACCCTTAAGGCTGCCACTAGGAAGATTTACCACAGTAAATGGAAACTGTTCTCTATTTGGGCTTCTCAGAGAAACCTGGATCCTTTTACAGCCCCTGTTCCTGCAGTGCTGGATTTCTTAGCCAATATTTTTCAGCAAGGGGCTAGTTCCTCCACTGTGAAAGTGCAACTGACAGCTATCTCAAATTTCCACGTCGGCGAAAACATGAATGCCCTGGCCTTTTCTAGACTGTGCAAGGCTTTCCTTAAAGGCACCTTTCTTTTGCATCCTCAAATTAAGGACTCTGTTCCTCCTTGGGACCTTACCTTGGTTCTCCAGACTTTAATTGCTCCCCCCTTTGAACCTGCAGCGTCAATAGATTTGAAGTTCTTATCATGGAAGACAGCCTTCCTAGTGGCCATTACGTCGGCCAGGAGAGTTTCTGAGATTCAAGTTTTGTCTGCCATGCCCCCTTACTTGATCTTCCATAAAGACGGGGTTTCTCTCTGCACAAACCCTTCCTTCTTACCAAAAGTGGCTTCTGAATCAAGCATTAATCAAACAATTAACCTGCCTGTTTTCCAAATTTTCAGAACAAGGGTGAATATACACTGCATTTGCTAGATGTTCCTAGACAACTTTGTTTCTGTTTACACTGAACAAAGCCCTTCCATAAGTTTGACCAGTTATTTGTGTCCTTTTCTAAACCCTTTTTGGGTAGAGCCATCTCCAAGGTTTCCTTAGCTAGATGAATTACACAATGTATTTTGCAAATTTATAAAGACAAAGGTCTGTCCCTGCCTGGTCCTGTTAAAGCTCATTCTACCAGATTGATTGCGACTTCTACTGCCTTTTGGTCTAGGGTTTCATTGGATGACATTTGTGTGGCAGCAACTTGGGCAAGGTCACATACCTTCATTTCTCATTATAAGTTGGATTTGATCTCCAGAGGGAGAGCATCCTTCGACTCTGCTATGCTCAGGAATATCCTTCCATGAGGGCATCCCAGGAGTTTGAGTAGCTGGGGACTCTGTCCCACAGGTTGCAGATAAATTGAAGTTAACTACTTCAGATAAAGAAGTTAAGTACTCACCATAACGTTCCATCTGAGTAGTTACACTTCATTTTTCTGCAACCGTCCCACCCTCCTTCCCCCGAACCTGCTCATGGTTTATTGTAAAATTGAGTTGCTGATTAGTTTGAGTAGTGGCAAACTCGATCTGAGGGAAGGTAGGAGATAGTGATGGGTTATGGGTAAGGTAGAGGAGCTTGGCGCTCAAAGCAGATGCTTGAAAAGTTGCCGTCTGGGATCTGATACGGATCCAAATACCCACAGGTTGCAGAAAAATGAAGTGTAACTACTCAGATGGAACGTTATGGTGAGTACATAACTTCTTTTTATCCTAAACACTGCAGTGTGTACTAGAGGAGTTAGATGTGAAAGTAGGTAATTTAAGTTTTACCTGTCTAAAAAGTTAAGTTTTAGTGGAGAGTCACTCTTTTTAAAACAGCAAGATAGATTGAAAGGGAGTGGTCACTTTGGTGTTCTGGTACTATAGAATTCAGTAGGATGGCCAATAAATTTAAATAGTTGAAGGGGTGTGATTTCACAAAATGATAATTTTGTGCTTACTCACACAAGCCAGTAAAAGCAGAGAGGAAATGAGATATATGGTCAAATTAACATAAGGGGCAGGAAACTAGAAAGACAGTGGTGTTTAAGAACACAACAGTAACCAGGTGGGAGGGTGGGGATTTCTGCCTGACTCACAAGAGACAAGAGCTCTGTGGTCTCCTTTTAAATTTTAATATGCAGTTAAAAGCAGAATACAAGTAAAACACAAGGTAAAGAAAACAAATCACAGTATTCAGAATAGAAAAAGGCAGTAAAGTAACACAAAATACAACAAATAAAAAGCAAACTAAACTTTCCCTCACAGCAAAGTGTAGCAGAGTCTGGGTGAGCCTTTCTAGTAAAGCTCTGAAATGTTTTATTTTACCCTTTAAAGAGAAGGTTTAGTTCCTAGCTCCACCCCCTCAGTTCACAGATGATTAACCTTAACTGACCTGTTATGTGTGAGTCCTTAATTGATCTGTTCTGATTTCTGGCTAAGAATGCAACTTGTGGGCTAAGCTCAGATCTTACTGCAACTTCTGGGCATGATACTCACCGTGATCTGTAGATTTCAGCTCTCAGTTCTGAAATGTCAATGGAAAGGTCCGACTTTCAGTGAAGCATCACACTACTGCCCATATTTGTCAGAGAGATAGCTTCATAGGTTGGTACTAGGCTATTGGCCCTAGGGTCTATACAAGCCTAGCTAATTCCCTGGCTATTTCTTCCCACAATATTTACTTCCCTGGACCCCTGTCTAGCAGGGTGACTGAATTGATCCACGGGGTGAATTTCCGATCTCTCATCCAGTCATCAAGGTTCCTTTTGAAGAGGGACAAAGAGGCGCTCTGCTTGACATGTATGGGCAGTCTATTCCAGAGTCTGGGGAGTCACTGGTTCAGGAACCTATCCTACCAGCATGTTTTGTTCATGGTGATGACAAGGTTTAGATCCCTGGAGTGTGTGACTCTGAGGGATTGGGATTTCTTTAAGTGTAGCATGTCCAACAGCTCTGGGTTTGACATGGCCTTATATGTTAAGCAGAGATCGCCTCTGAGTAGATATGCGACAGAGTATAGGTGGAGTTCGGTCAGTATAGGGCATCTGCTTTAGGCCTGTGATTCTTTTAGTGAGATATTTCTGCGGCCTTTCCAGTAGTTGCAGATGTCTTGAGAGGTACATACCAAATGGGGTGTTGATTCTATAATGGGTCTAATGAGGGATGAGTACAGTGGGACAATTACCTCCTTTTTTCTGGATAAAAAGCCCTTAGTGATGAGGTGTGCCACATAGAAGGATTTCCTGACTGTTGTGATGATGTGGTTACTGAAGGTGAGACCACTGTCCACCTGTGTGCCTAAGTCTCTTATCACACTTTTGGTGTTTAGTGTAGTGCCACCTATGTGGTAGTTCACGGGTACATGTTTTTTCCAAAAGGAGATAACTATACATTTCTGTTTCTGTAAGGCCCTTTTGTAGAATATCCACATCATTTGCAGATTCAATAATGGCTCCCAGTTTGCAGTCATCTGCAAACTTTGCTAGCCAGAGTTCCTTAGTGTTGGCCTGTACTTCAGAGAAGTAGATTTCAAACAAGAGAGGTCCCAAGACTGAACACCGAGGTACTCCACTTGTCGCTTGTCTGGAGCTGGATTTGGAGTCTGCTACTTTTACAGTGTGGGTTCTGTCAGTAAGCCAGTTGGCAACCCATCGAGTGACGCAGGGATTAATGCCCAGCTTAGTAAGTTTATCTATGATTCCAGAGTGGGAGATGGTGTTGAAGGCCTTGACAAGGTTCAGATAGGCTGTGTGGACCACCTTACCCTTGTCCATGGCTCTGGAGACTGATTCGAAGAAGTCAGTCAGGTTCAGGAGACAAGATCGGCCCTTCACGAACCCAAACTGTGTAGGGTCCAGTGTTTGAAGGTTGCCAATGTCTTTGTTTATAATTTCCATGATAATATGTTCCATGGCCTTGCAGATCAGGCTCGTCCGACTGATGGGGCAGTAGTTCCTGGGATCCAAGGTGGATCCCCCCTTGTGGAGTGGGATAACTGTAGCTGTGTGCCACTCACTGGGCACAAAGCTTGAGATGAGGCTATGATTATACATGACACTTAGGTGAGGTGCCAGTTCATTTTGTAGTTCATGTAGTACACAGCCTGGGATGTTATCTGGTCCCATGGATGCTGTATTCTTAGCTTTAGAGAGTGCATTTTTTTACCTGTATGGCCGTTATTACTGGAATTTGGCAATCTTTCGGTATTGAGATGGGCCCTTTAGAGGGTGAGAGGGGGATGAAGTTTGCACTTAATCGATCTGCCAGTATATTGGCAATATCCTTGGGATCAGTGTATTTAATGCCATTTTGTTGTAGCTCAGAGCAGATCTGATCATTGCCATTGAGATTCTTGACATAGCTATAGAATGCCTTATGGTTGTCTTTGGAATATTTGGCAATTTTATTTTCATAACTAGCTTTGGAGGATTTTATGAGGGATCTCAGCTTCTTACTGAGGCTGTTAAGGGAGTTTTTTTGCATCCTGGGATTTTCCTCTTTTCTGCAACAGTTTCTTCCTTTTGTTGTAAAGTTTGTTTATGGCAGGGGACCACAAGATTGGCTTCCTTTGTTTGTAGGAGACAGTCTTGATTCTATCATCTTCATCAACCCAACTGCAACAATTCTGACTGTAGTCTTAGGCTGATACTGGTGAGAGGGTTTTAGAGCATCTTCTAGTATTCTGCCTAGGTTTCTAGACCTTTGAAAGGTGGATATTTCCTACCCACATTGGGACACCCTTTCCTACTACTTGAATATAAAGCAATTCCTGATTATGGATGCTTTGCTAGCTAGGGTGGTGAGCTCCTAGCTGTAGCAAAGTCCAAGAGATGTCATCCAATCAAGTACTCAAAACCATGGAGAAAATCTGCATTTGTGGCTTGCAATGTTTTGGCCAGTATGTTATGTGGCGTGGCAGTAGGCCAGAGACAGCAATTTCACTTTTTCAACATTTCAATTCCCAAGATAAGTAAATGTGCTCATGAACTTCGAGTCTTTCCTGTAGCCCATTGCTGGAGTTCTAGTCATCAGTTCTCCGGTCCTCAGTGAGGTACCTTTACAGCCGCTGAAGCCAGTTTCTGTAGATTCGCAGGCCACTACCAAGACCCTTCCGGAGTCTGGTATGCTGCAAAACTCTTCAACTAAGGATCCTGCAGATTTCTCTACTTTGGATGGGTCCTGAGCCACTGAGCAGGCACCAGCTTCTGAGGAAATACTTCGCACTACCGATACTCAACACAAACCAACGACTTCTTTTGTGTCTTCAGTTCTTTCTAAAACTACCAAGTTTCTAACGCCCAGGTATAGAACTACGCCAAAAAAAACGACAACCCAAGCTCAGGCACCTACTTCTTTGCCTCAATCTCATCTCAAATGCTTGAAATGGTGGAAGACCTTATTATGCTTAGTAGGGGAGGTCAGGCTACCCCTTACAAAAGAAAAAAAACTTGTCCCCAGTAGGTTTTATCTGAACAGGAGTCCGACGACTCTTATGCTTCTGAATATGAAGACATGCAATCCCTCTCTGCTTATGACGATTCTGATGCAGAGGAATCCATTCCTTCTGCCTCTCCACCAGAAGATTTTTCATTTGGTGAAACCCTTCATACTTTAAGGGACCATTTCCAATGGGAATGTCAGGACTATCCACAGTCAAAAAAGAGACTCAGGGAATTCTTAAATTTACCACAGCACAGACCTTCAGCCATTCCTCCTGTCCTGGATGTTGTTGATGATGTTGATGATGTGTTCATGGGATCCAGTTTGACTCCTGACACCCTTCCCCCTGCTCCCAGGAATCCTGACAGGTACTACAGAGTCCCTGATTCTCACAAATTCCTTTTTAAAAATTCTACAGCTGACCCAGAGATCATCTCTCAAGGACCTAAGGGAATTAAAGCAACCTCAGCTAAGAATCCCACCCCCTCAGAAAGGGATTCCCGAGCTTTAGACAGATGGTGTAAAAAAGTGTACAACTCTGCTACTCTTGCTATTAGAGCACTAAATTGTCAGTTCCACATGCTGAAGTATCAGCAGCATACCATGGAACTCCTCAAACAAAAAATATCTTCCTTTCCAGTTTGTGCAGAAAATAAAGAATTACAAGAGCTTATGCATTCTGCAAGCCAAGATGTTCATCGTGTTTCACTGTTGCAGTCATTACTCTTGGGTTATCTTGCTGGCAGGCTACCCGCAGGTGGCCCGAATTACAAAGTCCTGGTCCGGCGTCAGTTGCTGTCGCCTCTTCCCTGACATCAGTGCTTCAGGGGTATAAAAGATGCAGCCGACGCCATTTTCTTCAGTTTTTCTTGCCCCAGATGTCAGGTGCCCCCAAAAGGTTAGGCTAAATATATTATGCAAATAAACATACATGCAGTAAAGAAACATTTCCTTCATCTACAAGCAAATACACCACATAAGTTGTATAGAATAGAGAAGTACAGATAAACCCCAGCAAAAGAAGGGGGACAGAGGGAGGGTAACCTAAACTGCAACAGTGAATACACTCGAACATCTACATTTATGGTAGGTACACAGCTGTACTATGTTCATCGTGTTTCACTGTTGCAGTCATTACTCTTGGGTTGAATCCCAAAGCTGGGGATGGATGGCTGAGCGAAATAGGATTAGGAGAGGCTATGAGGCCCTGCAGCACTGCAGTGGCAAAGCCTGCTCTGGATTTAGAGTAGAGAGGTAAGTGGTAGTGCTTTGTAAAACTGTGCGCTGATCTCCAAGTTTCAGCCTCTAAGATGTCTTTGGTGGGTACTCCTCTTAGGAAGGCTGCTGCTCTGGTAGAATGAGGCCTAATGCCCTTAGGCACTGATTTGCCATGCTGAGAATAGCAGAAACGAATGCAATGACCTATCCATTTAGAAACAGTCCGTTTTGAGATGGCCTTTCCTTGTGATCCTGTAGCATATGACAGTAAAAGTTGCTCAGTCTTTCTGAAAGCTTTAGTTCTGTCCAAGTAGAAGCATAGCTGCCTGTGTATGTCCAAAGAATGCAGATTTTTCTCTCTCTTGTTCTGTGTGTTTGGATAAAAGGTAAGTAAGTGAATGGTTTGGTTGAGGGCCACACTGGACACCACCTTAGGCATAAATGTTGGGTTTATCCTCAGAGAAACCCTGTCTGGATGCAAAATGATAAAAGGTTCCACAGCCATGAGTGCTTGTAACTCCGAGACACGTCTTGCAGAGGTTATTGCTAGGAGCAGAGCTGTTTTCCAGGATAAAAACTTTATATCAGCTGTTGAGGCGGGCTCAAAGGGAGGCAGTGTGAGTTTTTCCAAGACATAATTGAGGTCCCATGCTGGAATTGGCGCTCTCCTTGGAGGCCTGATGTTTTTGGCCCCTCTGAGGTACTGCCTTATTAAAGGATGAGAAAAGATAGGTGGTTCCGTATTGTAATGGGCTGAAATGGCAGAGGCATGAATCTTAATTGATGAAAAAGAAAGGCCTTTGTCCAGCATCTCAGTTAGGTATTGTAAAATCTGAGGTATATTTGGTACAGACGTGTCAATGCCTTGTTCCTGGTTCCAAGCACAGAATCTCTTCCATTTTTTTTCTCCATAAGATTTTTTGGTACTGGGCCTCCTGGCCTCCAAGATAACATCCATAACAGCTTTTGAAAGAGGAGTGTTCTGAATGTCTACATTATCCGCCACGCTGCCAGATTTAAGTTGCTGAGTTGACTGTGCAGGATCTGATTGTTTTGTTGGGTCAGCAAGTGGGAAGTTTGAGGCAATATCCATGCTGGACCTTGAGACAAGCTCTTTAGGATTGGGTACCAGTGCTGGCGTGGCTAGTCTGGTGCAATCAGTATCATTTTTGGCTTTTCTTGTCTGACCTTTAGGAGTACCTTGGGAAGGAGAGGCAGAGGAGGAAAGGCATATACTGTTAGGTTTTTCCAGATGAAGGATAGGGCGTCCACTCTCCATGCTTGTTTGTGATAAATCCTTGTGCAAAATCTCTGTAATTGACAGTTGTGAGGGGAGGCAAATAGATCTATGTCTGGGCATCCCCATTTTTATTTTACATTTGTTGACCAGGCTAGTCTAGCTGGATATATGTCCATTTTCAGTAGAGGCCCGGAGAGAAAAGCTCCACACAGATATACAAAAGTATAAAAAGTATAAAAAAATATTGTTACATGGTAAATATAGGATTAGTAAACCAAATAAAACAGGTAGTTATTACATTATAGAGATCAAAGCACTTAAGAAAAGTAACAGTGAACATAATATTGCTTAAGAAAGCTAAAACAGATATAATACATAAGTGTTATGTACAGTAGTTCACATCAGATTGAAGGAATTAAGCAATAAGTTGATTAGAGTTAAAATAGTGTCAGTCTTAATTACAGGACTAAGTATTTAAATGTTTGGAAGTTTGGTTAGAAGAGGAAGAAACAGGGGTGAAGATGGTTGTTAGTCAGGGTTACTACAAGGGCATAGCCAGTGCATTTGGAAGTGTTTTTTAAGTTTTTGTTTAAAGAGTGGCAAGGATGTAATTAGTGTTAGTTCATTGGGTAACAGGTTCCAGTTTTTTCTTGCTGTGTTAGTAAACAGAACATCACCAGCTGTATTATTAGACTTTGTTAAGCTAGCAAGGAGTTTGCTAGAAGAACGTAAGGAGTTCAGATTATTATATGGGATTAAGAGTTTTGAGAGTATAGGGGTATTATTGGGTTGGTGAAATATTTTGTGGGCAATTGTGAGTTGGGGGATTATCAGATGGTTTTGGAATTCCAGCCAGTCTAGTTGCCTAAGATTAGAGCAGTGATGAGTTCTGAAGGGATTGCCAGTAGCGAATCTGGCAATATTATTGTAGGAAGTTGCTAATTTGTTGAGGTTAGTTTTCTTAAGGTTGGTAAATATAGGTGAGGCATACAGAAGGGTTGAGATTAGATGGGAGTGAGCGATCTTGGCTCTAGCTGTTGAGGTTAAAAAAGGTTTTATTCTGTATAAGGATCCTATTTTTCTGTTGACTGTTTTAATGGTGTTGTTTATATGGCGATCAAATGAGAGATTATTGTCAATGGTCATTCCTAAAAGTTTGGTGGTAGAGTCAGGGAAAATGACAGTGCCATTATTTGAAGAGATAGAGAAGTCTAAGGGGGTGGACCTAGTAGTGGGTGTGAAGAGAAGGAGTTTTTTTTTTTGGCATTAAGAAGGAGGCAACATTTGGTAAACCATGTTTCTACAGTGTTGAAAACATTTTGAGTAAGAGAATATAGTTCAGATGGAGAGGTTGCTGAGCATATTAGTGTGGAGTCATCTGCATATTGAATACAGGTAGCTTGATGAATTGCTACATGGAGATCATTAATAAATAAAGAGAAAAGAAGTGGTCCAAGAATGGAGCCTTGAGGGACCCCAATGGTGACAGGTAAAAAGGAAGAAATTTGATTTTCCCAGAAAACTACCTGTTGCCTATTGCTGAGGTATGATCTAAACCATTTAACGGCCAGAGAATCAAAGGAAAGAGATTCAAGAATATTGATTAGGAGGGTATGGTTAACCATGTCGAAAGCTTTAGAGAGGTCGATGAAGAGTGCAGATGAGAGTATGTTTTTGTTGTGGTTTCTCTTGATGGTATCTGTAAAGGATAGGAGGGCAGAAGTGGTACTATGTGATGGCCTAAAGCCATGTTGGCAGCTTGCTATTAAGTTATGTTGAGAGAGATGATTTAAAAGTTGTTGGTGAATGCATTTCTCCATAATTTTTGCTAAGGGTGATAAGAGAGCAATTGGCCGATAGAGTAATCATTAGAGTTCCCACCTTTATGTAAGGGGATAATATGGGAGATTTTCCAAATATCTGGGATGGTTCCTTCTTGGGTTGTCCTATTTATAAGTATAGATATAGGGTAGGCAATTACTTTGGCTGCTTTTTGGAGATATTGGGAAGGAAGTTGGTCAGCAGATGGAGTACATGGCTTAAGTTTATAAATAAATTTATAGATGAGAGAAGTAGAGATGAGTTGTAGTTTGAATATAGATAAAGAGTGTGGTAAGTTGATGGGAAGGCTGGAGTTTTCAGAGATAAGTTGCCTAGCTAGGGATTGTATAGTCTCAGTGAAGAAAGAGTTAAAGGTATTGGCAGTTTGATGGGGAGTATTTGGATCTGCATCAAGTGGGGTGGGTGTTTGGGAGTTACCTGGGGAAGAGAGCTTATTTATGCAAGACCAGAACTTTTGAGGATTATTTTGATGAGTTTGTTGAAGTTTACAGTAGTAGTTTTTTTGTCTGTAAGTATTGCCTTTTTTGTACTATTTCTAAGCTGCCTAAAATGGGGATGATCAGAGCTATTTCTATTAGATCTCCATGTGGCCCAGACTTTGTTCCCAAGTAGAATTTGGTTTCTAGTTTCATTCGAGAGCCATGGGGCTGGGTTGGACTTCATTCTGATAGAACGTTTAGGAGCATGCTTATCAAGAATAAATAAGAAAGTAGTGTTAAAATACTTTACACACTCTTCAAGTGGAAAGGATTTTAAAGGGTTCCAGTTGCATGCTCTGAGCTCAGTTTGAAATAATTCTGTGTTAAAGTGTTTGGTAGAGCATGCTATCCTAAAGGTGGGGGGGGGGGTTGGAAAGTCTTTCTTTTCTCTTGTGATGTAGGTCAAAGAATGATCACTTACATCATCTGGCAGGGTTCCTACTTTGTAAGTTTGTTTCATTTTGTTTATGAATATCCAGTCTAAGGTACTTTCTTTTTTATTAGGTTTGTTAATTCTTGTTGTAGAGGTTAAGGTTTGGGTAAAGCCATGGAGGTTGATATGAGAGGTAGGATTTTCAGCACTAACACTTTTCCAATCAATGTTAAAGTCACCTAGCATTATTGTTTCTTGTGGGTAAGTAGAAGACACCCAGCTAAGAAAAGCCTCTAATGTAGTTATATTATTGCCAGGTGGTATGTAAATACAGATAATGTATAAAGATTTGGTAGCATTGATTTGGAGCTTAGTTATGAGGACTTCTGCGTTGCTATCCTGGGTTGGATAGGATGGTAGGGTAGAGATGTGAAGTCCATTTTTAAATAGAATTGCTACTCCACCACCTTTACATTTTGTTCGGTCTAGTCTCACTATATTATAGCCTTGGGGAATAATTTCATTGTCTTTCGTTTCTGGTTTTAACCAAGTCTCCTTGCGTTTTCTGTAAACTCCGGTCGTCGGCTGCTCCGGAGGCATTATATAATTAAACCTTCGGCCAAAGAAATGAAATGCAAAATCGAACCGATGCTTAATAGTGCGTTGATTAAATCTAGCACAAAACTGACAGCTGTCAAAGTTGTGGTCAGGGCCTAGGCAAGGAATACAGTAAGAGTGAAAATCCTTATGAGGTATTTGCTTCCCACAAGAAATACAATTTTTATGACATCGGACTGGAGCAAGAAAATAGTTTCCCCAACGGGGTACTTAGCTTTAATGAAGACTTCGGTTCTATTGCTATTGCACATTTTTTGGATGAACAGTTTAAAAAGGCATTGCAAGTATTTGATTACATTTGTAAAGACTCTTGGCTTTTCTTGTCAAACTTAACGTAAATACAAGGGAGGAATTTTATCTAGTCACCATTGGATGTATGCAATCGGTTTAGTGTAATACCTCATCAAATAGGCCTTGAATGGCTTGAAGCACAACTGACCACTTCGAAAAAATATGAAGGCCATAGAATCAACACCTTAGTTACTTTAATGGAGGTTGTATTAAACAATTTTATTTTTCTCAAAGACCAATTTTTTAGACAGAAAGTAGGTGTGGCTATGGGGGCAGCTTGTGCCCCTACATTTGCTAACTTAGTGATGTCATTTTGGGAATATAATACATTGTTCACCAGTAAATACCAAGTATTTATTTTTAATTTCACACTTTTTTTGGACGACGTCTTTTTTGTACGGAGGGATACCTTAGGTGAATTAGAGGAATTCTTTGAGTATATTAACAGTTCAGTGGACTTTTTGAAATATACCTATGAATACAGTAACAATAGGATATCGTATTTGGATGTTGAAATTTCACTAGACCTTGAGGAATGGCAGCTTTACTCAAAGATTTTCATAAAATGTAGATTTTCTAATGTACATTTGGACTATTCTAGCTGCCAACTCCCTCATCAGAAGAAGGCAGTGAAGGGTCAACTTGTTAGGGCAGCTAGAATGGTCACGAGGGATGCAGATTTTGTACAGGAAATTGAATTTATTTTGAATATATTTACAGCTAGAGGTTACCCTGAGCATTTGTTAAAGAATTTGCATAACAAAATTCTTGACAAGAGAAACAGGAATATTTACTCGCCCATTTTAAATAATGGTAACAACAATTTTTTTGAATTCAGAGGTTCAAATTATTGATAGATACAATATTGAGTTTAATGGGTGTTTTTCTTTTGTCTGTACGTAACAGACAGTGATGAAATATGTGACAGCATTAAGAAAAATTGGCCCTTAATTTCAGATCAGGAGATGTTGGATTTCCTTGGTAGCACCCCTAGATGTGTCTTTAAAAGATACTTACATTTTAAGAATCTTTTGGAGAGGGATGGATGTGTAACAAAAGGAAGGATACACAAATAGAAAAATAGGGAACTTTAAATGTGGAAGGTGCAATCAGTGCACACATATAATGGAAACAGGGCATGTGTTTATTTTGAATGGTATTAAATTTCATATACATTCACATTTTGATTGTTTATCTAGCAACATTGTTTATTTGGCAAAGTGTATGAAATGTCCTGCATTTTATGTAGGGAAAACTGCTAGAACATTTAAATCCAGAATACATGAACATATTTCTGTCATTTCCAAAAAAGTTAAAACAAATGCACTAAGTAGGCATATAGAGAAATGTGGTGACCATAAATTTGGATTTTTAGTTATCCAACAGATTTACTATGATGTACAAGGTAAAACAGTTCCAGAAATGTTATTCTGAATTACGCTGGCAGTTGAGATTGAATGCAACACAGTTTCCAGGATTTAATGAATGTACAAGTATTTCTGGTATTTTAAAAATGAGAAGATATGGTTGTTTTATGTAGTAGCATGTTATTATTTTGCATCGTATATTTTAATGGCTGTGACTTTAAATTTTAATTGTATTAATTAAGTGACTTGTTAAGGAATTTATTTAAGGGGAGTGTTTTTTTATGTAAGTTGTTCTGAAGAAGTCTGGTCTTATACAGATGAAAGCACTCAAAATTTAATAAAATTTCTGGTGGCATTGAGGTCCTTCTTCTTGGTGGTTCGAATTATTCCTTGCCTTCTTCTTCTTTAAACTTTTTCCCGGTTAGGGGTCACCACAGTGGATCACCTGTCCACTCATGATTGGCAGTGGAGTTTTACAGTGTCGAGTTGCCAGCCCAGCGCCCAACCTTCCACGGAAGGCATGCACACACACACACACTCATGCTTAGGGCCAATTTAGAGAATCTAATCCACCTACAGCATGTCTTTGGGATGTGGGAGGAAACTGTAGCACCCGGAGGAAACCTATGCAATCACAGGGAGGACATGCAAACTCCGCATAGAAGGCACCCCAGCTGAGGATCGAACCGGAGAACCTCTTGCTACATCCTTGCCTAAATATATTAATTCTGAGGTGTTTAACCTTTTTGGGGGGCGGGGGGGGGGGGTAAGGGAAAAAAATTTTAGTGAATAGTTTTATGATCTTGATATGCTGAAGCCACAATATACAACTAACAAGGATTCATCTAAAAAAAAAATTCAAATAAGCTAGCTTCAGTGTAACCAATGTATTCCCATCACCTGACCTGTTATTCTAGCATTCAATTTGATTCCCGGAAAGTATAAGCCAATACCTGCACTTAAACTGCTTTTACTGCTAGGTTTAAGGGTAATCTACCAGTGTAGTACCTCTCAGGATGCGCAGTAACAAATCCCGCCCCAAGCACGCCTCCAGGCCGGAGCCGCATGAATATTTATTTGCGGACGGTAGGGGGATGTCATTAATATTGAGTACCTGTAGAAACACAAGAAGCTATGCTTATAAAATTATTAAAAGACCGTTATTATTACAGACTTACAGAACCTGCGTAACTCCAACAACACTCTGAATTAAGAAATTCATCAATCACTTGCTATAAAAAACTGCAACAAGACTCTGTTTATTTAGATAGAATACCGTTACATTTTAATGGCTGAAATTGTTTCCCGAAGACAGTAGCAGCACTGTTGCACAGCACTTCTTTAGTGCTGAACTGGTCAGCTGGCCTTAAGGCATCCACATCTGTACAGAAGCAAGGGTGGTGGGAGGTACAGTACCCCCACAAGGGGGTGCAGCAGGGCTTGCCCCCCTGAAAAAGGAGAAAAAGTAGTAAGTTCTACAAGGATGGAGTTCGTTGTGTGCATGAATTTTTAGCAATTTACATGAAGTGACATGCGAATTAGCATGCCTGTCAGTCTTCCTCGATATCTTCACCCATTTGGCGTGCCAATCACTGACGGCATGCCCAAAGTTGCGCAGAACTAAGTATGAGGTACTATACTTAGAGATTACCGGTTTAAGTACATGAGTCAGTAATTGCATAATGCTGGCATTTTAATCTGGCTACTCCATGAATCAATGGGAAAAACTACAGCCATACTTTGTGTTCTAATATTAGCGGCTATTGAGTGTCCAGCGCAAGGATCAGGAGCAGGTTTCTTTCTTTTGTGTATTCCCAGGGAGGTGCCTGATCAAAGTGAGAAAGCAAATGACAGTCTGCAGACAGCCACACTGTCCAGAAGGTAAGTCAGCTTGTTGCCAGTTCTCAGCTAGCAAGAAATTCAGGTCACACTTATCCCCCTCCTCATCAGTGAAGGAGAGGGTGTTAGGTGTCAGTTATCAGTTGAGTGGGGGTTACATCATGAAGAGTCAGCACTGCCAACCCCACATCTGAGTACATGGAACGTTATTGTGACCGGGCTACACCTGTATTGTGGTCCCACAAGTGTCCCTTCATGCGTTTGTGACTTGAGGACTCTTCCCCAGGCCTACCTACATTGAGGACAATAATCTAGCCTTTGACTATCACATATCTGTATATCTGCAGTTGTGAAGTGAAGAAATAATTCTGTGCTGTGTAACTTTGAAACAAAGGTGTGGCATCTAGGTCCAAGGAAGTCATTGCTCCACTGTATTTGGCATTCACCAGACTTGTCATTGAGTAAAGTGCCCCCTTTTTTTTTTGCACCTAACCAGGCATATATAACAATTGGAACATTCACAGAGGTTCCTCACTAAAAGAATACAGGGTGTAAGTAGCATGTCCTATGCAGAGTGCCTCAAGGTCCTATCCCTTTATTCTGTTTACTACAGGCTGTTGAGGGGAGATCTATGCCTGGCATACAAGTAATTGTTAGACCCGACTCTGATGGACATCCTTGCATACCCCCAAAACAATAGCACCAGACTTACCTGATGTTCTTCATGTTTCACTGTTGCAGTCATCACATTTGGGTTATCTGCCTGCAGGTAGCCCTCAGCCGGCCTGAATACCAGAGTCTTCGGATTTCTGCATCGGATGCCGATGCTTCTTCAATGACGTCAGGTCGTCAGTGGTATAAAACATGCAGCCGATGCCATTACATCAGTCTTTCTTGCCGTGCGGTGGCCGAAGCAGAAGCAGTTCGCAAGTGCCGGTCGGCTGACTCCCGAAATTTTCGTTTTTGAGTTTCAGACCCGAAGTCTTCAAAAAATGTAAGTGCCCCATTGGGGATCCTTTTTCTTGCTCTAACCAATGTCAGTAAAGGTTAACAATTGTCTTACCTGTGGAAAGCAAATACCTCATAGAGATTTTAATTGTTACTGCATCCCATGCTTAGGCCCAGACCATGACGTCCCTCGTTGTCAGTTTTGTGCCTTATTCAACACCCGAACTGTCCTTCATCGACTATTTTTGCAGCTAATTATTTTTGTACTCGTTCCTTGTATTCTGAAATGGCTTCATCAAGCCATCTGACTACTGATCTTCTGAAAAAACAGAAGGATAAAGACAGAGACAGACTGCATATGTCCAAAACTGCCGACAACACTTCCATTAAGCTAGTCGCCAGTCTGCTGGTACTCAGTGAGGTGCTTTTGCAGCCCCTGATACCCGTTACTTCTGATTCGCAGGCCTCTACTGAGACCCATTCGGAGTCCGGTATGCCGGGAGATGCTTCTTTGACTATGGAACCTACGGATGTCTCCACCTTGGATGGGTCCCGAACCGCTGTGCAGGCACTGGCTTCTGAGGGTGTATTCAGGCCTACTGACATTCATATTAAACTGACGCCATTGTTTTCATCCAGGCCTAAACTTCGCACCATGCCTGGAATACCGACGACCAAACCACAGGCCCAGGCCCATATGCCTAAAAAAACAAATGCTTAGAATGGTTGAAGACCTCATTATCTTGATTAGGGGAAGCTAGCCTTCCCCCTGTAAGAGACCTAGAACTGAGTTTCTTTCTGATTCTTCTGATCAGGAATCTGATTTTTCAGCTTCTTCTGATTACCAGGATTTGCCCTTATCTACTTATGAGGATTCTGATGCAGAGGATTCCATTCCCTCTGCTTCCCCTCCAGAAGATTTTTCTTTCAGTGAAACCTTGCACACTCTTAGGGAGCATTTCCGCTGGGAAAGCCAGGATTACTCTGACTCCAAAAAGAGGCTTAGGGAATTCTTACTCCTATGTCAACACAGGCCTTTAGCTATCCCTCCTGTTCTGGACATTGTCAATGATGCTTTCTTGGAATCTAGCCTTTTCCCAGACACTTTACCTCCAGCTCCCAGAAAACCTGACAGGTGTTAGAGTACCTAACTCTCACAAGTTCCTCTTCAAGAATCCTTCTGCGGATCCAGAGACCATTTCCCAAGGACCAAAAGGCATTAAGGCTATTGCTGCCAAAAATCCTACCCCTTCTGATAGAGATTCTAGAGCCTTAGACAGATGGGGTAAGAAGGTTTACACTTCTGCTACTTTGGCCACCAGGGCTTTAAATTGCCAGTTTCATATGTTAAAGTATCAGCAGCATGTTATGGGGCTACTTACACAGAAAATTATGTTGATTTCTGACTGTACTGAACACAAAGAATTACAGGATTTAATGCATTCTGCAGAACAAGTTGGTAAACATACTTTGCAATGTGGTTTTGACACTTTAGAAGCATCTTGTAGGGCTGCTGTCACTGGGTCTTTACTCAGAAGGCATGCTTGGCTTAAGGAACAAAACTTGCCAGATCATGTAAAAGCAAAATGACTGGATGCTCCCTTAAACCAAAACCGCCTTTTTGGCAACAAAGCAGAAGAAGTCCTCAAAAGGATGGAGGAAAAAGCTAAATCTATGCAAACTGTTAAAGATTTCCTACAAGTACAGCCTCCCAGATTCAGTAGGCATTGACCTTGTAAGAACTGGTCCTTTCCAGTCCCTTCTAGGCCTTTTCAGTCCAAACCCAGGAACAGTAGACCACCTAAGCTACAGTCTCAGGCTTCGCACAAACCTAAGCAGTGGGGGGGCTCCCACTTCCAAAGCAGGGAGTAGTAAGCCACCCCCCTATGGAAAAATGGCACAATGACTTAACCATAACCCTTCCAAGCCCTGCTCTACTACCTGCTTCCTTAGGAGGAAAGCTTGCCCTGCATGCAAAAAAACTGGAAACTCATTACCCAGGATGATTGGATTTTGAACATAGTTTCCCAAGGATACAGATTCCACTTCCACTCCCTACCAACACCAAGTGGTTGGCCAGACCTACCCCTAAATCAATGGGCGGAGGCCCAACAGCAGGTTCTTTCTCTCCTCAATATCAGGGCTATTCAGCCTGTCCCAGCACAACAAAGGGGACAAGGCTTTTATTCAAGACTATTTCTGGTACCCAGAAAAGACAACTCTTTGCGTCCTATTCTCAACACCTTCTGGTAGTTCCAAAATTCAAAATGCTAACTCTGCAACAGCTTCTTCCCATTCTAGCCAAGGATGCCTGGCTGGCAACTCTAGACTTAAAGGAAGGTTACCTGCACATCCCGATAAGGGAATCTTGCAGGAAATACCTACACTTCAGGGCAGACTCCATGCACTGTCAGTTCTCTGCACTTCCCTTTGGCTTATCTACTGTGTCCAGGGTATTCACAGAGTGCCTAGCTCTAGCCATTGCATTTTGCAGGCCGAGAAATATTCAGATTTACCCATATTTGGACGATTGTCTGATTCGGGCAGAATGCCAGGACTTGCTATTACAACACCTGGCATTCGTAAAGAAACTTTTAACCTCACTGGGGTACATCATCAACGAAAGGCAATCTCACCTAGTACCCTGCCAACAGATTGTATTCCTGGGAGGAAGCTTGAGCACAACTTCCCAGATGGCAGTCCTCACTCCAGGGAAACAAGTTTATTTGACAACCTACTTCAAACTATTGGCTACAAAAACCCAGCTATCTGCAAGGAAAATACTGCAATCCCTGGGGTTTGTGGCCTTTTGCATTTTACTAATTCCATATGCAAGACTGCATATGTGGGAACTCCAATGGTATCTAAAAAGCCTATGGTGTCAACATTCTCAGGACATGGAAACAATGATTTCTATCATTCCTTGTATAAAGACAAGAGTTCCTTTGGTGGGCAGAGGCCTGCTACCAAAACAAGGAACTCCCTTTCACTCTACCCCCTGCCGCCCAAACCCTAACAACAGATTCATCAGACTATGCATGGGGGGCTCACGTAGCAGGGCAGTGCATTCAGGGCAAATGGAACCCGAGACAGATGCACCTGTATATCAATCAAAAAGAAATGTTAGCTGTACAGAATGCTCTGACAGCCTTCAAGGACCGTATTCTTCCAGGACAACTATTGGTAAAGACAGACAACACCACAGTTATGTGGTACATAAACAAGCAGGGGGGAACCCACTCGTGCCCACTCTGCAGACTAGCCATGGCTCGGTGGAACACAGCCTTGAGCTACCAAGTACACCTGCAAGCTCATTTCCTGCCAGGTATACTAAATTCACTGGCAGACAACTTGAGCAGAAATCTCATGGATCCACACAAATGGAAACTAGATGTCAAAATATTCAACCTCTTGAGGAACAAATGGGGGACTCCAGTGATAGACCTGTTTGCCTCCCCTCAGAACTACCAGTTGAACAAATTCTGCACAAGAACTCCCCACAGCCAAGCTTGGAAAGTGGATGCCCTGTCCTTTACCTGGGAACGCCTCTCAGTTTATGGCTTTCCCCCCTCTGCCTCTTTTCTGGAAGGTTCTACTAAAGATCAAACAGGAAAAGCCAAAGACAATAGTGATTGCACCAGACTAGCCATGCCAGCACTGGTACCCCTTCTTGCGCAGTATGACACTGCTACAACCATGGCACCTGCTTCAGACCCCTTCCCTGCTGTCCCAGCAAGGGCCGGATTCTGCACCCTCAGCTTCAAACCCTGAACCTTGCAGCCTGGCTTATCCCTTGAGCTCTCCCTTAGCATCCCTCAGAAATCAGGTACTGGATATCATTCTGGAGGCAAGGAGGCCTAGTACTAGAAAATCCTATGCTGAAAAGTGGAAAAGATACTGTTCCTGGAGCATGACTCAGGGGATGGACACAACGGTGCCCAGCATACCTCAAATTCTGCAGTACTTAACAGAAATGCTCCACAGGGGCCTATCCTTCTCATCAATTAAAATTCATGCCTCTGCCATTTCAGCACATTATAATACAGAGCCACCCCTTTTCTCTCACCCTTGCTAAAGCAATTCCTTAGAGGGGCCAAAAACTTAAGACACCCCAGGAGAGCTCCTACTCCAGCCTGGGACCTTAACTTTGCATTGGAAATCACTTTTCCCCCCTTTGAACCAGCGGCTACAGCTGAGTTGAAATTCCTTTCTTGGAAAACTTCCTTCCTTCTAGCCATCAATTCAATAAGAAGAGTGTCTGACTAACAGGCCCTCATGGCAGTGGAACCCTTCATTATCTTCCATGCAGACAGGGTTTCCCCTCAGGACTAACCCTTCCTTGATGCCCAAGGTGGTGTCTTCTGTGGCCCTAAATCAGTCCATTAATTTGCCTACTTTTTTCCCTAATCCACAAAACAAAGGGGAATGAATACTGCACTCTCTGGACATGCACAGACAACTTAGATTCTATTTGGACAGGACTAAGCCTACCAGAAAATCTGAGCAGCTGCTAGTTAGCTTTGCTGCAGGGGCAGAGGGGAAGACCATTTCAAAGCAAACCATTTCCAAATGGATAGCCCATTGCATTCATTTCTGCTACAAGCACCATGGAAAACCTTCCCCACAAGGGATAAGATCACATTCCACCAGGGCTACATCTACCCCTGCTGCATTTCTCAGAGGAGTCCCTATCAGGGACATCCTAGAAGCTGCTACCTGGAGCTCTGTACATACCTTCACCAAGCATTACCACTTGCCTATCTTTTCTAAATCCAGAGCTGGATTTGCCATTGCAGTCTTGCAGGGATTAATAGCTGGTCCTAATGCTCCTTGACTTCCTCCTCCCTTCCTTAGCTTTGGGAATCAACCCAAATGTGATGACTGCAACAGTGAAACACAAAGAACATAGTACAGTTATGTGCACTTACCATAAATGTAGATGTTCAAGTGTATTCACTGTTGCAGTCCTGGTTACCCTCCCTCCAGCCCCCTGACTTCTCTTGGCTTTAACTCTCCTTATGGCTGGTATGTCTATTTTTTCTTGTGTATTTGCTTTTTGATGGGGTTTTTTACCATGCCATTTAATTGCTTCCTATTAAGGGGGCACCTGACATCTGGGGCAAGAAAAACTGATGTAATGTTATCGGCTGCATGTTTTATACCCCTGACAACCTGACGTCAAGGAAGAAGTGACAGCATCCGATGCAGAAATCCAAAGACTCTGGTGTTCAGGCCGGCTGAGGGCTACCTGCAGGCAGATAACCCAAATGTGATGACTGCAACAGTGAATACTCTTGAACATCTACATTTATGGCAAGTGTACACAACTGTACTTTCTGAAGACTTAAACCTTGCCTGTGATATAAATAGGACCTGCTGGAAAGACAGGTATGTATCCCAGTGATTTCCAATTCTCTGGAACAGGCTCTCCATCCATGTGAAGCAGAGTTTCATCCCTAATCCAATTCAAGTGCAACTTGGACAGTTGAATGGTGCACAGGAAATTCATCCCTGGTTTAGCACCTTTGCCTTTAATGGACATAGGCAGCCTGTAAATGTTTCATCTCCTGCCTTCTGCTTCCAAATGTTTAACATCCCAAGCCCATGCTTACACTTATCAAGGGTACCAGACCCTGTTAGAAATGTGGGATGCATGGCTAGGCTTAAACGACCCTTATTGTCATTAGCCTATGAATGTATGAGGAAGTTCTACTGAGTCCTGCATTGTCAGCAAGACATCGGATGTCAGGCAGCTGGGTTTGTTAGAACAGATATATCCATTTGGGTGCAGGAGGGATTTGTATCAGTGCCTGACTGTGTGCAGGTCATCTGTTCCCCACATCAGTGTTTCATCACCTGAGCTCCTATTTTAACCTGCTCTTACACATATATCGACTCATAGGTGTATACTGTGCTAATGACCCAAGGGCCTTTTTAAACTTTGCAATGCTTCCCAAATATATCTGAAAAACTTTAGTACCCTAAAGTTATTTTAAGGAGTATATGTGAGCTAGGGCTTGGGTGGTCAGTCATTTACAAGCTGTCTCTGTTTGTTAGAGACATGGGTGACAAACCTGGGGTTAATCACCAATTCCCCATCCTCTAGTCTATGTTACACTTGAATAGGATTAGGGAAAGAGCTCTGCTTTACATGGATGGGAATCCTGTTCCAGAAAAGTGGTAGTCTCTGAGACATGTACCTCCAACATGTCCTATTTATGTTGCAGACAAGGTCTAGGTCCTTAGACTGGATAATTCTGATACCATTTGTTTTGTGGATATGCAGCAGGTCCTTCAGGGTAGGATGTGAGGATACTTTGTAGATCAGGCATAGATTGTCTCTCAGTGCTAGGAGAGTACGGGGATAAGGTTTTGTGGTGATCCGCATAAGTCTTCTTATTAACACCCTGAATTCTTTTTTGCTGTTGCATGTGCATGATCAGGTACGTACATACCAAAATGGGCATTGTATCCATGGTTTATTTGATTAGGGCCAGGTACAGCAGAACAATGACATCTTTGGGCCTAGATGCCATACCTTTGCTTATAAGTTGTGCAACACATAATGAGTTCCTTACTACTGTAAATGTAGATTACTGCCTGCATTTATTCCTCAAGCCCTGACTAGTAGGTCTACTCTTAGGGGTGCATTATCAGTATGGTAGCTTCTGGGAGTAACAGACTTCCCAAAAGATACAGTTCTGATTGCTTGGCATTGTGTTTTACACCATTACTGTGGCACCAGTGATTTGTCTGTCAGGCCTCCTTGGAGGGTGTGTTTTGGGGGGATTGTATGACTTCATCTAGTTTGCAGTCATCTGCAAACCTGGTCTGCCAAAGGTCCTTGACATTGGCCCTGACTTCATAAAATAAACAACAAAAAGCAGCAGACCCAGCACAGAGTCCTGATGGACTCCGCTAGTGACCAGTCTCTCTGTTGGGTTGGCCTCCTCTATTCTAACTTTTTGGGTCTTATCTGTGAACCAGCTGGCAATCGGTAGGGTAACATAAGGATTTATACCTAATTTTGTGAGTTGGTCTACAATGGTCAAGTAGGGTATTGTGTCAGATGCTTTGGCCAGGTCATGGCAGTGTGCACCATTTTATCCTCATTGATTGCTGTGGTGACCTTCTTGAAGAATTCCACCAGGTTGTGAAGGCAAAATTGCCCTTGACGAAAGCAAACTGGGCTGGTTCCAGTGTTTGAAGATTTTCTATGTCATTGCTTATCATTTCCATGGCTTTGCATATGAGACTAATTAGACATATGGGTCTTTAGTTACAGGGTTCAATAGATGCCCCCCCCCCCCTGTCATGCAGAGGGATGATGGATGCAGTCCTTCATTCACTTGGCATGAAGCCTCTCTGGAGGCTATGGTTAACTAGTGATTCCAATGCTCCTGATAGGTCATGTTTCTGCTATTTTAGGAAGCATCCTGGGATATTATCCTGCCCATTGATTCTGTGTTCTTGGCATGGATAGTGCATTGAGGACCTATTCCCTAGTGGCAGTTGGGGGAATTATGTTCAGTGGTATTTCCTGAGGGTTGCATGGGGGGAGAGGGGAGGGGGGAATTGGTGCTGAATTTGTCAACCAGGAGATTTGCTATATCTTCTGGCTCAGTGTAGGTAGCTTCAGTTACAGTAAGTTTGGCACCTTGTCCTGTACTGCTTTTGAGGTTGCGAGCATAGCTGAAGACTACCTTGTATAAAAACAAAAATGAAGAATAAACCACACTGAGAAAGTGAAAATAAATCTTCTAACTGAGTCAATATCCCCTCTCCAAAGGATGAATATATCATCCAAATAACGGGTGTACCATGTGGCCCTTTCCATAAATAAGCTGTCTTTAAACAGGAATTGCTTTTCCCAATGGGCCATAACTACATTGGCAAAAGTGGCTCCACACGGGGACCCCATGGCAACACCCGTTCTTTGGAGATAAAATTGTTTATTGAATAATCTATAAAGAACAATGTAAGTGACTTTCCTGTTATTATGACTATTTTTAAAGTTTATAATATTTAGTGTGAGCCCTTTTAAATGTGGGCTTGTCTTTTGTATTTGTTCCATGATGTAATCATATTGATTATGTATTTAATGAATATTTTATTCATTTGTTAATTGTCTGAAGAAGTTTGGTGAAATAGTAAACGAAAGCGCTAACCTTATTCAGTTTCTCAGTGTGGTTTATTCTTCATTTTTGTTTTTATATTAGTTTATTTGGTTTCTTTGGTCTTTATTGAAGACTACCTTGTGATAGTCCTTTGCCTGGGAGATATTTGACTTTGGTAGACTTATTTAGATTGAATGAAGGTTTTTTTATTTCACTGGATGTGGCACTTCTAATTTTTTCCACAATTTTCTTCCTTTCATTGTACAACTTATTGATGTTGGGATTCCACCAGGATGGTTTGTTTTTTGAGTTTATCCTGTGCTTATTCCTGGTAATTACAGCTGTCTTTCTGCAGCTATTTACGTGATTGTACTGGTTTTCTGTGAGCAACTCCACCTAGGCAGCAGTATTTTCAGGGTTGAGGGGGCTTGAAATTTTGCGAGGGACCACTTAATAGTAGGAAGTTTGCCCTAGCAAGATGTCCTTCCTTAGATCACTGTTGCAGTATTCCAGTACTTATGGATTATCCTTCCAAGGGTAACCTGACATCCAGCTGGGGTACCAAAGCCAAATAACCATCTTGCTGCTCTTTATGTCCGGCGTCTGACTTCAGCCCAAGGGTTTGTGTGTGGGGTGGTACATATTTGGACATCTGAGTGTAGGTTCCCCAGACTACCTTGCTGCCAGTCCAAACCCAGATGCTTTGCTAATGTCAGTCTGAATACCATGTTATTGTGCTGCTACCACTACCAAGGCTTGGTCAAATGAGCACCCAGTTAGGGAACAATCTTTTTCTTACTGTTATCTTAAAAATTTGTTCATATCAGTTAAGAGAAAGAAGGTGCGACTGTGGAAGGCAGATTCCTTATAAAGATTTCCACTGTGTTTGATTTGCTTAGGGGCTGAGCATAGTTATTGTAGCTGTAAATTCTGTCAGTTGTTTGACACTAAGAGCATTAGAAATGGTTAGCTTCTTTAAATTCCTATTTGGAGACTTGGGTTCTCAAGATGCATGCTTTTTACAAGACGGTGAAAGCCTCGGCTCAGACATCCTGCTTGCACCCAAAAAATTGTTTAAAAAACTGAAATCGGATACTTCAGCATCCCAGTCTAATTTGGACCTACCTGCTGAGATACAAGAAGAATCCATGGTATGTCCGTGATCCACTGAGACTCCTGCTTCTGTGAGGCTGGTATGGCATCTCTTTCTTGCACTTCTAATGAGACTGATCCTCCTACTTTGACAGGAGAGAAAGGGGAACCCACGTTGATTACTTTGGAAGGATTGGAGGGCATACCTCAAATCCTAGTTAAAGAAGAGGTACCCTAGCTCCATTATTGAGGTCTGACAAGGTTTCACACCGGAGTACTTTGTCAGAGTGGACGTCCCGGTGAGGAAGAAGCAAAAAACTAAACACGACTCTCCTCAACGGACATTTCATAAGAAGAAATGGCTAGATTTTTTCAAGACTTTTATATAAAGCCATTTCATCTTTCAAGGCACGTTCTTTCTTTACTTCCATTTGCCTGCCCCTCCCCTTTGAAAAGGTGGCATGAATTTGATTTAGATGAAGACTCACTGGCTTATTCCACCAAAGTACATTCTCCAGGACAACGGTCTCAGGTGATGAGGAAGTATTATCTCCATAGTCCCCACAGGAAGAGATTTCCTCTGGGGAAACCATCTCCAGGATAATGCAGCATTTTGAGTGGAACACTAAACAGGTCTCAAACATATACAGCAAAGGAATTATTGGAAGTTGGGGTCCCCATGCCTTCAGTTGTGCCCCTTGTCCTGGACTCCATTTTGGGTGCTTTTGCTTCCACTTCTTCTAATACTGATTCACAGCCACCTGCACCTAAGAAACTAGACAGATTCTACAAGGTGCCTGAGGACATAAAATTCCTGTACAATAATCTGGTAGTAGGCCCCTAATTTTTCTGTATCTTTGTCCTTCTTATCTGTCTCTCTCTCTCTGTGTAAAAACCCATCAAACTCATCCCTGCATCTAGTGTGCAGCCACCTGATAGAGGGAGCAGTCCCATGGGTAGAAATGACAAACATATCTATACCTTTCCACCCTGGCATGTAGAGCCCTAAAATACCAAGCACAAATAACTAAATATTTGTTATCCATTTTGGGAAACCTGACTTCATCTCTGGCTGTATTTAGGGATTCTGAACATAAATTTCAGGTTGTCTCTATGCTCAGTAATGCCACCCAAGTGGCCAGACATTCCATTAAATGCAGTTATGATGCTACAGAAGTTTCCTGTAGGGGTGTGGCCACTGGCTTGGCCGTGATCATATTAAGGCCAAGCATTTGGACTCTCTTCTTCATAAAGGCCTCTTTTTTGCTGCTGAACTTTAAAACTCTGCAGAAAAAAAGGCAAAGTCATGCAAGATTTTAAGCATATTTTTCTTACATCAGTCTCTAGATCCAAGAAGAGCTATTCATCTAAACCCACTATCTTTGTTTATAGGGATCAAAAGCCCTCTCAAAAAGGTAAGAAACTTACTAAGAAAAATTTTCAAGAGAAATCTCTGCAGAATTCTAATTCAGGAAAACCTTCTTTTCCAGAGAAACCCTCCTCCAACTAGCCTTCTGCCTGCTCCATCTTACCTAGTTCCATGCATTCCTCTTTCCCAAAGGCTCAGTCTATCCTTCCCAGCCTGTGAATGCATCATTTCAGACAAACGAGTCCTATTTGTCATACAGAATGGTTATAGAATGTCTTGGAAAGAATTTCCATCTCTGAGGAGAATTCCATCCCCTCCCTACAAACCATTCTCACCTCATTTCCTCCTTTGTTCAGGAACCACTTTCCCAAGGACCTGTAGAACTAGTTCCTCCACAGGCTCAGGGAAGAGGCTTCTACTCAAGATTATTCCTGGTCCCAAGGGAAGAGAGAACAAGGCTACACATTCTAGATTTGTTTTATCTCAACACTTCTTTTGAAAGTTCTGTCCTTCAAGATGCATTCTTTCCAACCCTACTTCCCCTGTATTTGAAGGATGCATAGTTGTACATCCCTGTACACCCTGCCTGCAGGAAATTTCTCAGGTTTTCAGTCTCTTCATCAGACTTTCATTTCTCATCTTTACCTTTCGGTATGTCTACAGCTCCTAGAGTCTTCACAAACTGTCTAGTTGTGGCTATCACCTTGTGCAAAACTCAGGAGGATACAGATCTTCCACTACCTGGATGACAGCCTCATTCAGGCCTTGTCCAAGAAAAATCTAATGCTGCATCTCAGATTTACTATGTCTCTTCTGGAAAGACTGTGAATCACTCTCAGACTGTGAATGACTCCTTCCCAGGAAATAGACTTCCTTGGTTGCAGACTGAATGCCCTGTCAGTGACAGCCTTCCTCAGGCAAAAGTTCTCTTTTATCACTTACTTCCAATCCTTGCTCCTCCCCCTGTCTTTACCTTCAGGAAGAGAGATTCTAAGATGGTACATGACAGACATAATTTCGGTGGTGCCTTATGCCAGAATACACACAAGGATTTTCAGCCCTTTGTTGCCCTTTCTAAAGCAAGAACTACTGTGGTGGATATCTCAACTGAAACTCAATACAGTAGTTATTCATAGCATCCATACCTACCCAGGACCTACATAGAGACTCATCTGACCTGGCCTGGAGTGAGTGAACAGGCTTCACGGCAGTTCATGGTCCTCCGTGTGTAGGAGATTAAAGTCCTTATCCAAGCCCTACAGGTCTTTTTCACTGTCACTCTGAAAGTGTTGACAGACAGCACTTCAGTCATGTGGCACATAAACAGGGGAGCTGCAAGTCTTACCAGGTGTGCAGGCTAGCTCTGTTGGCATGGAACATACCCATGGAAAGAAACCTAGTCCTACACGACATGCCTTAAGAGTACAGCCTCAGCAGATCCAGAGGAACCCCCCCCCCCCCGCATGAATAGATGTTGCACAGAAAGGTCTTCTTGGACACAGTCCACAAATGGGGTATATCTCGGATAGTTCTTTTGCCTTCTACCAGAACAGACAACTCTGACTGTTTTGTTCCAGGACCCTTTCTGTCCAGACTTAGAGGATGGATGCTATGTCCTTCCAGTTTGAGGAGATGTTTGCCGAAGCCCCACATCCCTTTCATCCCAAAGGTTCTCCTGAAGGTACAGAGGGACAAACCCAAAATGTTACTAGTGACTCTCTTTTTGCCCAGGCAACATTGGTGCCCCTCTGTTCCATCTGGCCAGGGGCAGTCACATCAAGTAATCTCGGAAAGTGGATTTACACAGAACAAAGGCTATCTGATTCTCCCCAGCATTTAATCTTTCAACCTGACCTTCGAGTCATAGAATCTTAATTTGGTTTAATCACCAGTTTTCAGAGGATGTGCTTCATGTACTCCACAAGGTGAAAAAACCTACTACTAAAATTCTTGCATCTGTAAGTGGAAAAGATTTTCCATATGGCTTCACAAAAAGAATGAGGACCCTTGTTTAGTTGGTATACTTACTATTCTGTAATTCACATCTGAGTTACACAAAAAATGGTTTGGCCTGCTCCATCAAAGCCCATTTATCTTCTATCGCTGCTTACCTGCTTTTAAATCCACCATTATTCTCCATAACTGATGTCAAAACAGTTTTTAAAAGGTGTTCTTTAGCTTAATCCTCCATGGAGGTTTATCCTTTCTCCCTGGAACCTGAACTTTGTTCTGGACAAACTTACTTTGCCACCTTTTGAACCTGCAGCCACAGCTTCACTAAAATTCTGTATCTAGAACACAGTTCTGCTGTTAGCTCTTGCATCTGCTAGAAGAGTGTGAGTTGCAAGTCCTTATGGTTACCTCTCCTTTCCTTAGCTTCTGTAAGGATAGAGTTTCCTTAAGGGCTATCACCTCATTTATGCCCAGAGTGATAAATGAGATGTCTCTGAACCAATCCATTCATTTGCCAACCTTTTCCATAGTCCAGTGAACTGAGGGCATAGAATCCTTCATTCCCTGGATTTACTTAGCTAAGATTTTACCTGGAAAAACTAAACTACTCAAAAAATATGATCAGTCTTTTTTTCCTTCCAAGACTATATATCCAACTGGATTTCTAAGTCCAACTCATTCTGCTATAGCTTTGACAGTAAGACCCTGCCAGCCATACTGAAAGCTCATTCCACCAGAGCAGTCTCTTTCTTGGGACCTTATGCAAAGGCATTGATTTCAGGTCTTTCCTGGAGGCCACCACCTACACTTCCATATACACGTTCACTAAGCATTACAGATTAGATACATTTTCCAGATCTAGGACCTGTGTCACTAGATCTGTTCTCTTAGCTCTGGTAGACAGCACCCTATACCCAGTCATACCTCCCTCAATAACTCTTAGCTTTGGGAATCAACCACAAGTACTGCAACTGTAATCTAAAGAAGGACGTAATACAGTTGTTTAGGAACTTACCATGACAGTAGATGTCCTGCTGATCGCTGTTGCAATAGTTTCTTTCCCTCCTTCAGCCATTCTTCCTGTGCTTTGTGGACTGAAGGGAACAATTACATTCCAACCCTCTTACCTGGAAATGTTTCTTTTTCATTTTCTTTCACTCAGGTTTTCTCCAGAGCTGTCCTGCAGCTAGATAGTCAGAGTATCCTATGCTCATACATCTGATTGTATACCCAAACTCCTGCAGTCTGAGGTCATATGCTGGACATATGGAGTGTCAGGAGGGTTATTCCTTTGGTACCCCAGAGGGGGCAGGTACACACCATCCTTAGCAAAGCAGCGTGATCTGTTGACCATATTCTCCCAAGTAGACAAATATTGTATCTCCTTCAATTGACACCAGAAACATAGCCGATTATTAAAGCCAATCATCGTCTGTTCACATCCCTCGGCAGGATATAACCCATAAGTACTGGAATACTGCAGTAGTTATCAGTAGGATATTTTCTGTTATGGTAAATTCATAGTAGCTTTCCTCCCTAAATTAACCCAAGCAATGGCACCACCTTTGGAGAAACCCACCCATTGATGATGTCCTCCATGAAGTGGCCTGTACCCCCCATTGATAATTTTTTTTCACTTATTTATTAAACACATTTAAGTGTCTCTGTTCTAGGTATTTCGCTAAAAGCAAAAACAAATAGTAACAACTCAATGTCACAAGGTGTCAAATCTAGATTAGAACTGTGGAAAATCTTAAAAATAGGATTATTAAAATTAAAAAAAAGAGGAAATCTGAAGAGAGTTGAAATGCCCCATACTGGTATTGAGGTATACTACTCTTCTCTTTAAAGATGTAAGACACTTCAGAGACCTACTGAAGGAGTGGTACATAAAATTACTTACCTTAATCATGGAGTGCTTGTCAACATGAGGATCTCAACGTGTAAATGCACAAGAGCTGCAACCAAGGACCTCTATCTTCCCACCACTGATGCCTTAATGAGTATATGGAGAAGCCCCATGTTCAGGTACCCCATTTTTTTGCCTAGAATCATTCATGTATCACTCATCCTACTGTTGGTAAGATTAACATCATGTACATCTCCCAGATTGTGTAGCAAGAGTTCATGTCCAAGAATTTTTAAGTTCCGTCTCCTGTGTGATCTCTGCAGTCCATCACTAGTCCCAGAGGTCTCATCACTTATCCACCTTAACACCTGGTGTAGCAGTATTAGGCTTTGAACATGGTAAACAGAATGGTGCTTTCTTTTGTCATGTTGTGTTATGGGTCCATTCTGTACACATTTCCTTTCATCTGGTGGATCTGATAGTAAAGAAGCTTTCAGATCTTTTGATCCTGGAGTTGAGGAAGATTCTGTGAAGTGTTAAAACGCCTTCTACACTGAGGCTCTGCATGACCCACTGTAATTTTGACAGTGCTGATAGTATGACTAGGCAGCAGGCACTGGAATTCACCTGCTTAGGAAAGCAGGTTTGAGGCTTACCTCCTTAAAATCTCTGGCGGGACATCTTGGATATCTCTTCTTTTTGGCATATCTTCCAGAAGAAGTGTGGTGTGAGTTCTATGAAGGTTCTTTGATTCCTTGTTTTTTTCCATACATGCAGGCCAGTTTCCCAGGCAGACTGAGGAGAGTCCCTGGGGTTTAGGATGTTCTGACTTAGAGACTCTTCCAGGCAGGTTGCTCAGGAGGGTGACTTTGCTGGCTTAGCAGTGTCAGATCTGACTGCTGTACAAGACTGTCCATGGGGCATTTCTCCATATTTGCAGAGATTAAAAGAACCATCACAAAGACCTGGTTCTTCCTAGTAATAGTCACAAAACGCTAAATCGTAGAGCTAATCCTATCTGCCCAGAAGGAACACCTTTCTGAGGGTATGTGGAGTTGTTTGGGCAAGGCCAGTTAAGACTCCATGGCTCTGATGTTGCAGTACTTTGTGACATTTAGTGTTCTGCTTATAACATGAGCTCCTGTGTAGTTTGTTTTTTTTAACTTTCTGTTTCGGAGGAACTTTAATATGACCTTTAAAAAACAGAAAGGCAGGTGCCACTCTGACTGGAAGATCTTGCTTGTTATAGTATTTAATTCCACTGGACAGATTTGAAAGCAGATATTTATGAGTTTAGTCTTTTGTGAGGACAGAGTTGTTTGCCTCAGTTCGAGTTCATTCTGTAAGGGGTTCTTCATTTTGGATGAGTCTCCATTCTGGAAGTTAGTGCAAAGGATTAATGTTATGGGCTGCTAAGAGCTTTTTCCTGTGATCTGGGGTTTGAGTCCCTCCATCTTTACTTGCTTACTTTGTGACTAAGTATGTCACTTAACTATGCAGTGCTTTGGGAAATTAGGCTAGGCTCCTCTGTGGGGATCACATACCTAGTAACTGCTTATGGACACATGAAGAAAGGTTGTTTTAGAACCTAAATAAATTTGTTCTTGTGGCAAAGCAAGCATTTGTTACTCACTGTCATTTTCCAGTGAGGTGATGTCAGAATAGAATTAAATCTTTCTGAAGTGTGAAGCTCAGCAGTGTGCTTCCTGTACAGAGTGGTGTGAGGGAAGGAAGGTAATTGGGCAGTGTGACTCAAACTGGCTTTGAGGTTGTCTGATTTTACTGCCCTAGCACAAGTGGAATATCTGAAGTAATTTTGTCAAAAATTATTCTGAGAGCATTGTTGGAAAATGTGTTACCCTTTTCTCACAGCCTTTCACAGAATGGCATTTGTGCAGCTACTATTTTTTTCTAGGACAGCCAAAAACTCCAGTATAATTCCGTCTTTATTGCCAAGGTAAAAACATTAGCGCTTTCGTAGCAAAACTACTTCATCAGATGTATGTTACAAACACAGAAACTGCTCATTAAATACTTTACTCAGAATATCACATGACTATACTTCACTCTATCTTAAAGGCGGAAACTGTTAAAATTCATTATCTAAGTAATACATACTGAATAGTACATAGTAAATAACAGACTTATCAATTAATATTAAACATTGTATTAAAATCATGAAATTGGAAAAAATATAGTAAAAAATACAAACATATTGTGTTATTTCCTACTCAATGGTCTAGCTTTAAGTTTAGGTCTAATAGGTACTCTGTCATTAAGGCCATGCCCATAGTCTCGTAGGACCTATTTTTGAAAACATTTGGAAGGGTAATATTAGAAGTCTAACTGAGCAGTTAGAAGTGAAATGGATAGTCAGGCTCAGGGGAGACTATGGGCATGGTCTTAATGACAGAGTACCTATTAGACCTAAACTTAAAGCTAGACCATTGAGTAGGAAATAACATACTTTTGTATTTTAAATTATAATTTTGCCAAGTTCATGATTTTGATACAATGTTTAATAGTAATTGTAAAGTCTGTTATTTAGTATGTAATATTTGGTATGCATTATTTAGTTAGTGAATTTTAACGGTTTGCGCCTTTAAGATAGAGTGAAGTATAGTCATGATATTTGACTAAAGTATTTAATGAGCAGTGTCTGTGTTTGTAACATACATCTGATGAAGTAGCTTTGCTACAAAAATGCTCATGTTTTTACATTGGCATTAAAGACAGAATTATACTGGAGTTTTTGGTTGTCCTTGGGTCCTTCTGTTTATTTTTTGTGATATACACTATTACTATTGCTGGACCCAAGTTCTGGTACAGGTTGGCAGTTGCTGTCTTGTTCTACTATTTTTTCTGCTTTTTTCTGGTTTAAGCTCAACACTAAGTGCTTTATTTAAACTGTGTTCTGCACTTGCACTGTTTTAATTGTATTTGTTGTATGTATACCTTATCTGCTGCAATGTCAGTTTTTTTTACTGCGTACTTACTGTATTCTGATTCTTGTTTACACTTCTAGTTGCTGTAGCATAAGATAGCTTCAGACCTGCTGAATCTAGTTCTGGTTGTACAGACTGAGCACTAAATCAGGAAATATTTTATTGGAGAGGTTCCCCTGTGCCCTCATGGGAGGAAGGTACAGTTTGGACTTGTCTAATTGAAGGTTACTTTAACAGGGCTCAGTTTTTGATCTTTAGGATTAGTTAATTTGTTTCCAACCATTTCCCCTAGTTTGTTATAAAAGCTCCATGTTTGCGTGGGTTTGCACTTGTTTTAACACAACTCTAGTGAGTTTGGTGACCTGCCTCTACTCCACTGATCTTCCAGAGCTGCTGTGTGATCAACGAACACCAAGTGCCTTATTTAAACTGTTTTCTGCACTTGTACCATACTTTAATTGCATTTGCTGCTTTTAAACCACAACTGCTGAAATTTCAACTGTTTTTTTTACTGTTTTTACTGTGTTCTGATTGTTGTTTGCACTTATAGTTGCTGTAGCACAGGCTAGATTCAGACCTGCTGAATCTAGTTCTGGTTGTACAGAGTGAACACTAAATCAGGAAATCTTTTGTTGGAGAGGTTCCCTGTGTCATTGTGGGAGGAAGGTACAGTGTGGACTGATCTACTTGAAGATTACTGTAACAGGGCTCAGTTTTGAGCTTTGGGATTGGTTAATTTGTTTCCAGTCATTCCCTCTTGTTTGTTATAAAAGCCCCTCATTTGCATGGGTTTGTGCTTGTTTTTAACACAGCTCGAGTGAGTTTGGTGACCTGACTCTGCTCCACTGATCTTCCAAAACTACTGTGTGATCAACGAACGCTGTACTCAGTAACAGGTCTAAACCTAGCATTATGGAGTGTCAGACTACCCTTGTTTCTCCTGCCAACCTGGTTGATAAGGGACTCCTGAGACAATTGAGCTGCTGTGTCTGTCATACACGCAACCAACCCTCTATTACTAAATCACTCTAGTATGGAGTGTGAGAGATGTATCTACACCAAACAGCTGGAATCCCTGCTCTTTCATGCACCAGTTAACACTGAAGAGGTTGTCTGCTCACAGACCACAACTCTTACACAAAGCACACATACCACAACTCATACACAAAGCTTTAACTCAACACATAAACCATCATACACAGAGGTACTCTCCAAAAATTTAACTGAACACCAGAGACCTCCTAACCACAAGGTTGCTATACCTGACACAGCACCCACAGCAATCAAGACACATAACACCAGTGTCTCACCAGCTAGGCCCTTATGGCACAACACACCCAAACCTACTTTTCTTGTTATTGGAGATTCTATAGTGAGATACACTGACGTCTTGCTTACCAGGTTGGATAAGGAGAAAGTCACGGTCAGCTGTCTGTCTGGTGCCAGGATTTGTCAGCTCACACATGCACTCAAGTCATTCATTCAACAACAAGTACTGTTATGACTCAGTCATAGTTCATGTTGGTGTGAACAACTTGAAACGTACCTCACTGGACTATATGAAGAGAGACATGATTGAGCTTTCTGAATATGTGTGCCAGGCAGGTATGTCTCTAGCCTTGAGCAGCATTTTCACCTAAAATGATGCCACAATATAAACAAAAAATTATTGACTTTAATAATTGGCTTAGTTTTTGGTGTCATTCAAGGGTGATCAAGTTTCTGTCAGCTTGGTCTGCATCTGGCACCGCTGGACTTTCGGCTGCTGGCTAAGGCTTTTGCCTCCCCTATAGTGCCTTTTATAGGCAAGGTCTCAAAAACAAAACTTCCAATGTGAAGATATCCAGCACAAACCAAAAAAAGGGTTATGCTGCTGAAAGCTAGGAGTTTAAACCAAAATCGGCACTCTCCGGAAGCATTCCTTTCCTTGGATGATGTAGACATTTGTGCGGTCACAGAAACCTGGTTCAACCTTGCAAAGCTACAATGCCTTTCACACCTTCAGACCGCAAAATGAAAGTGTGAGAACCAAAGGATGTGGAGTATTTATCTACAGTAAAGATAAATGCACCTCCAGACTGGTTAAACAAGAAAACTCTATGGAGCTACTCAAAGTTCAGATTACTGTGGATAAGACACCCCCCCCTTCAAGTCATTGCTAGTTACAGGTCCCCCTCCATGAACCAGGATGCTCATGCTTCTTATTTGGCTTTACTTAAGTGAACTAAAATACAACCGAACACTCTTGTCATAGGGATTTTAACTATCCTACCATCAACTGGGAAATCTATAGGAACCCCAACTTACTTGCACAAAAGTTTCTTGACTTTGTTAACTCAAATACTCTGGAAAATCCTACAAGGGGCTCAGATATACTTGACCTGCTTCTCAACAACATGGGAGACTGTTGTTCTACTGTAAATGTAGGACCCTCTTTAGTAAAATCTGATCACAAGTCAGTCACTTTTGATGTAGCAATGACTCCAGAACCCATCAGAGGTGGTCAGATTAAAAAACTTCACCAAAGTCAACTACACTCTCCTAGAGGTTGGGATAAATGAATGTTGGCAACTATACTAAAGTATACTCTGATGCCCTGTACCAACACTTATACAAATGTATAGACTCGGCTGTGCTGGATAGGACCAAAGTAAGAGTCTCAAGAAAAAACAAGTCACCCTGGTGGACATCTCGCATAAATAAACTATACAACAAGCATAAGAAGCTGTTGTCTAAGAATACCAAAGGGAGGTCCCAGCACTAAAAAGTACCCTTCTGAGCCTAAGTAAACAAATAAGGCAACTTATAAAATCCTCAAAGGGCAACTTTGAGAAAAATGTGGCAAACAGAGCTAATGATAGTCATAAGGCTTTCCTTCAGCTACACCCATTGCCTAAAAGGTGGGACCCAAGCATGTGCTGAATTTGTGACTAATGATATCACACACTCTGATCCTGCAGAAATTGCTAACTTACTAGCAGACAGATTTGGCGAAAAGTTCTCCCCTTTAACCCCTCCAAAGATATCACAAACCATACCTTTAACAGCTCCCCTAGCCTGTATATCTAAAGAACACGTCATCAAAGCTTTGTCTAAAGCAGAAGAGAGCCACTATGAGTCTTGATGGCATCTCAGGCTGCATTCTAAACATACTAAAACAGGAATTAGCAACCCCCTTAGGCACCCTATTTAACCACAGCCTGAATATAGGATTTATCCCAGCTGAATGAAAAACTGTGACTGTTATCCTCCACCACAAGGGCGGCTTAGCAACAGATCCAGGGAATTATAGTCCCATAAGCCTGACTAACCTTATCTGCAAGGCCATAGAATGTATCATCATTGACCTCATAAAGATATAGGTGACCCCCAAACCCTTGGTCCGACCTAGCTCGGCTTTGTAAAGGGTCAATCGTGCCTGTTAAATAAACCTAGTAGACTTCTTTGAAAATGTGACCAGGGTCATAGATGAGGGCACATCTGTGCACACAGCATATCTGGACTTGGTGAAGGCCTTTAACTCAATCCCCCATTCAGACATTATTGACAAACTCAACTACATAAATGTCAACCCCTTTGCTGTTAGGTGGGTCGCAAATTGGCTCACTAACAGGTACACATGCTGTCAAAATGGGTGACTCCACCTCAGCCAGCAGACCTGTCACCAGTGGGGTCCCACAAGGGTCAGTACCGGGCCCCCTTTTGTTTGGTATTTACTTCTTGGAAGTTCAGGCCAAAACAAAGGGGCTGTGGCTGACCAGGTTTGCTGATGACTGCAAACTTGGCGCAATCGTTGACTCCCCAAATGATGTTAGTGTACTTCAAGAGGGTTTACACAGACTAGCAAATGCTGCCAAAGTCATGGACTCAAACTAAATGCAAAAAAATGCATCATCACCCCACTCGATAAAATCAGTGTCCCTACTAACTATCAAATAAACAACAATACCTTAAGTACGAACACTGTAGTGAGGGATTTGTGCACACAAGTAGACTGTGACCTAAACTTTGACCACCATGTGTCCACTGTAGTAAGAAAGGCATTCTGTGTCGCACATTTGATTAGCAAAGGCATAGCCTCAAGAGCAAAAGAGGGTCTAACCCCCGTACTCATCCCTTATCAGGCCCATAATTGAGTAGAATGACTCTTTTGGTATGTAACAGTACCAGGCACCTGCAGCAACTGGTGAGACCCCAGAGATTTTTAACTAAAAAGACCAAGGGTCTTCAGCACATGCATTACACAGACAGACTGAAGTCTTTGTCACTGCACTCAGTAGCATATAGGCTGCTTAGGGGAGATTTGTGCCAAGCTTACAGAGCAATCTCTAACCCCAACACGATGGAGTTGCTGCACATCCATAAGTCAAATGGGACTAGATTTTCCCGCTCCAGCAACCTAAATCTGGCCTGCAATTTAAATAGGACATGCTGGAGAGACAAATTCATCTCACAGAGGTTGCCATTTCTCTGGAATAGGCCACTTTAAGCAGAGCACCTCTATGACTCTGTTCAAAAGGAGCCTGGATGAATGGATGGGAAACTGAAAATTCTTGCTGGGAATAGCTCCCACATCTCTCTTGGACATGGACAGTTATTACTAATGATAATCTTAAGCACTGACTAGACTTTTTCTCTTGAAATATAATGGGTGTAATAGACTTAAAATGACCCTCGGGTCAATAGCCTAGTATCCTCCTATGAACCTACTCTGTATTTGTCTTTACCTACTCTGTATTCTTCTTTACCAAGCCCTATAGAGTGAACATAATTTCATTAATTCATCCATCCATCAGTACCTACTGTAGGTTCATAGGTTCATAGGTTGGTACTAGGCTATCAGCCCTAGGGCCTATACAAGCCTAGCCATAACAATTCCCTGGCTATTTCTTCCCATATTATTTACTTTCCTGGACCCCTATCTAGCAGGGTGACTGACGTGATCCCCGGGGTGAATTTCCTTTCTCCCATCCAATCGTCACGGTTCCTCTTGAAGAGGTCCAAAGAGGCACTCTGCTTGACATGTATGGGCAATCTATTCTAGAGTCTGGGGAGTCTCTGGGTCAGGAACCTATCCCTCCAGCATGTTTTGTTTATTGTGATGACAAGGTTTAGATCCCTGGAGCGTGTTGCTCTGAGGGATTGGAATTTCTTTAAGTGTAGCATGTCCAACAGCTCTGGGTTTGGCATGGCCTTGTATGTTAAGCAGACATCGCCTCTGAGTAGACGATATGCGACAGAGTATAGCTGGAGTTTTTTAAGGCGGTCAGCGTAGGGCATCTGCTTTAGGCCTGTGATTCTTTTAGTGAGGTATTTCTGAGGCCTTTCCAGTTGTTGCAGATGTCTTGAGAGGTACATACCAAATGGGGCGTTGTATTCTATAATGGGTCTAATGAGGGATGAGTACAGTGGGACAATGACCTCCTTTTTTCTGGATGAAAAGCCCTTCGTGATGAGGTGTGCCACATAGAAGGATTTCCTGACTGTTGTGGCGATGTGGTTATCGAAGGTGAGACCACTGTCCACCTGTGTCCCTAAGTCTCTTATCACACTTTCTGTGTTTAGTGTACTGCCACCTATATGGTAATTCATGGATACATGTTTTTTCCCAAAGGGGATAACAATACATTTCTTGGCATTGAGCTTGAGCCCATGGCTCTGGCACCAAGCATTTGTTTCTGTAAGGCCCTTTTGTAGAGTATCCACATCATTTGGGGATTCAATAATGGCTCCCAGTTTGCAGTCATCTGCAGACTTTGTTAGCCAGAGTCCCTTAGTGTTGACCTGTACTTCAGAGAAGTAGATGCCAAACAAGAGCGGCCCCAGGACTGAACCCTGTGGTACTCCACTTGTCACTTGTCTGGAGCTGGATTTGGAGTCGGCTACTTTTACAGTGTGAGTTCTATCAGTAAGCCATTTAGCAACCCATTGGGTAACATAGGGATTAATGCCCAACTTAGTAAGTTTATCTATGATTCCAGAGTGGGGGATGGTGTCAAAGGCCTTGGCAAGGTCTAGATAGGCTGTGTGGACCACCTTACCCTTGTCCATGGCTCTGGAGACCGATTCAAAGAAGTCACTCAGGTTCAGGAGACAAGATCGGCCCTTCACAAACCCAAACTGGGTGGGGTCCAGTGTTTGAAGGTTGCCAATGTCTTTGTTTATAAGTTCCATGATAATACGCTCCATGGCCTTGCAGATAAGGCTTGTCAGACTGATGGGACGGGAGTTTCCGGGATCCAAGGTGGATCCCCCCTTGTGGATTGGGATAACTGTAGCTCTGCGCCACTCAGTGGGCACGAAACCTGAGGTGAGGCTGTGATTAAACATGACACTTAGGTGAGGTGCCAGTTCATATTGTAATTCATGTAGTACACAGCCCGGGATGTCATCTGGTCCCATGGATGCTGTATTCTTGGCTTTAGAGAGTGCGTTTTGTACCTGTGTGGCCGTTATTACTGGAATTTGGCAATCTTCCGGTATTGAGATGGGCCATTTAGGGGGTGAGAGGGGGGTGAAGTTGGCACTGAATTGATCTGCCAGGATATTGGCAATATCCTTCGGATCAGTATATTTAATGCCATTCTGTTTTAGCTCAGAGCAGATCTGAGCATTGCCATTTAGATTCTTGACATAGTTATAGAATGCTTTGTGGTTGTCTTTGGAATCTTTGGCAATTTTATTTTCGTAACTAGCTTTGGAGTATTTTATGAGGCATCTCAATTTCTTACTGAGGCTAGTAAGGGAGTTTTTTGCATCCTGGGATTTTCCTCTTTTCTGCAAAAGTTTCTTCCTTTTGTTGTAAAGTTTGTTTATGGCAGGGGACCACCAGATTGGCTTCCTTTTTTTGGATGAGAGCATTTTGGTTCTATTTGGGATGGCACGATTCATGCATGAGTGGATGTGCTCGTACAGTGCCTTAGTGTAGGATTCAGCAGTTGAACTTTCAGTTCCCGTCTGCATGGGTGTCATGAAGTTTGTCACTTCTGACTTGAGTAGCATGAAGTTGGCTTTGAAGAAGTTTTTTATGGTGGTTTCTTTACTGGGGGGTGGGGGTGGGATGTGGATGTTAAGGGTGATTTAGCTTATGGTCAGACCTGACTAACGAGGGGGTGACCATAGGTATGGAGCATTGATTTCCCATGTTGGTAATGACCAGGTCTAGGATATTGGAGCCCCTGGTGGGACTATGGATTAGTTGATCCAGGGCGTTGGAATTTATGAATTCCAAGAACCGTTGCGCAAAGGTGGTGGGACATGAGTAGTTTTCCCAGTTAATGGCAGGGTAGTTAAAATCACCCAGTATTAGGGTGTTTGGTTCTATCTTATTTTCCAGTATGTTTAGAAAGGTGTAGTGAGAATCTTGGGGTATGGTGGGGGATCTGTAGCAAGCTACAATTTGGATTGCAGTCTTACCTAGTGTTAGTTTGCACTTGGAGAATTTCAGACACATTGTGTTGGCCAACTAGCCTGGTGGTGTGAATATTCTTGGTGAATATTGACACTCCTCCACCTTTAGTGTTTCGGTCTTGGTTTGGTGGCCAAAAAGTGTGGTAAAAGTTGTAGCCTGGTATTGCAGGGGTGCTCTCTGGAGCCTTGAACCAGGTCTCAGTTACTGCACAGATATCGTTGTTCTCCATTTTTAGGAGTGCCTCGAGAGAGTGCATTTTGAGGTTTAGACTTCTAGCATTGAGTAGCATTACCTTCAGATTTTGCATGCTTGTACCTGTTACGGTGGTGGTTTTGTCCTTTGAAGTTTGCCTAAAAAAGGCACTATAGGGGTGGCAAGAGCCTTAGCCAGTAACCTGAATCCCAGGGGCGACAGGTGCAGACCATCTCTGGCAAAGCATCGTGGTCTGTCAATCATGTCATCCCAGGCAGACAGATACTGGATCCCCTTTGAATGACACCATAAGCTTAGCCAATTGTTGAAGTCAGTCATTTTATCCTTATATTGTGGTATCATTCTGGGCGAAGGCAGGATGCTACTCAGGGCTAGGGTCATACCTGCCTGGGCCACATGATCCGAGAGCTCTTCCATGTCTCTTTTCATGTAGTCCAGGGAGGTACGTCTCAAGTCATTCACTCCAACATGGACAATGACAGAGTCATATTTGTACTTGTTGTGGAGTGACTTGAGTGCATGCGTTATGTGGCGGATCCTGGCACCCGACAGGCAGCTGACTGTAATTTTCTCCTTATTCAACCTGGTGAGAGGGGACATCAGTGTGCCGGACAATGGAGTCACCTATGACTAAAGTGTTAGGTACATTGTCTTGCCTTAGGGGCTGTTGCTGGGTGGCACACTGGTGTTGTGAGCTATGTGACACATTGGTTGTGATTGGTGTTTGTTTGCGTTTCAGCTTCAGAGGTCTTTGTTGCTTGGGCAGGTTACAGTTAAGGGCCTCTGCATATGTGGATTTAGTGTTGCTATATGTGGGTGTTGGTGGTGCGGGTTTAGAAGGGCTATGTGTTGCTTGAGGTGTAGTGTGGGTGTTAACCTTCTCCTCTTGACTGTTTAGCACAATCTTGGGTGGAGAGAGCTTTGCTTCCATTTTGGCTATGTAAGTGCATCTCTCACAGGTTGTAGTGTTGGGTGGTAGGAGGGAGAGGGTTGTCTGTGTACATGAGGCAATTGCTGCATTGCCCCAGTATGCCCAGATTCACCAGGTGGACAGGAGAAATCACCGGAAGCTGACCCTTGGACATGCCTGGTTTGGGGCTTTTTTTTCTTTGTAAAGTATAGGAGCTGTTTCCTTAGCAAGGTACATTGCAATTATAGGCTGTTTAGTGCCTACTATTAATTTCTCCTTGTTAACAAGGAGAGTTCAGTGTTTGTATGAGTGTAAGGCTTCCTAGTGCTTTCCAGCAGGTATTAGAGAAAGTGCTAGTCACAGGGATGCTTAAAGGTAAGATTGAAAAGAATGCACTCTGCAGTGTGCACTAGAGAAGTTAGATGTGAAAGTAGGTAACTTGAGTTTTACCTGTTTAAAAAGTTAAGGTTTAGTGGAGAGTTACTATTTTTAAAACAGCAAGATGGACTGAAAGGGGTGGTTACTTTTGTATTTTGGTACTATGAAATACTGTAGGATGGCCAATAAATTTAAATAATTGAAGGGGTGGGATTTCAAAAATGATGATCTTGTGATTACTCACATAAGCCAGTGAAAGTAGAGAGAAATGAGATATATAGTCAGATTAACATAAGAGGCGGGCAACTAGAAAGACAGTGGTATTTAACAAGACAACTTAAATGTGTGTGAGGGCAGGAAAAAATTCTGCCTGACTCAGAACAGAGAGAGCTGTGGTCTTTTTTGAAGTTTTAATATGCTGTTAAAACAGAATGCAAGCAAAACACAAGTTAAAGAAAACAAACTACAGTATTCAAAATATAGAAAGGCAATACAGTAATACAAAAAATAAAAGCAAACTAACCTTTCCTTCACAGCAAAGTGTAGCAGAGTCATTGTTGTCACAGGGGACCCTAAGATTCCCCTGGCTATCACTTTCATTAGGTACAAAAGGAGTCTATGTCATTTCCCTGAATGACAGCATTGTTGAACAGCACTGCATCGAAAATGCAGTCTATCATACAGTTCTGCCTGAGACTGCGTTACGGTGAGATCAGGAAATTTGCCCATTTCTCCACTGTAGTGCGATCTTGGAATTGGTATATATAATTAGCGGAGGTTGTGGGGGGTTCGAGGGACTGCATAATGTGGCCATTCGTGGAAATGACATAGACTCTTACAAGATGTATAAACTAATCATGGATAAGACATTAGTCTTTTGCAAAATGCGGATGTAGAGACACACACACACACACACACACACACACACACACACACAGTCGTCATGAACAGAGGGAAGACACGTGCACACATGCAAAAGTTCAAATAAAAACAGGGAAAACATGCTGATTCCACAAACTGGATACCTAAGCTCTGTAAGGTTGTAATGTTAGCTGTTGCACCATGGGCTACAAAATCACTGCATGAAAAATGACTAGATAATTTTAAAGTCTGGTCTGCTATATTTGCAGTCATTTTTTTTTTTGATACAGAAGAAGCAATGGATGAACTGGGTGTAGTTTGTTAATGTAGGTAAATGGCACTGTTTGAACAATTTTGTCATAAAATGACATATCCTAAAAGGATGAGATGTAGTAAGGAAATTTGTAAAGCTTGTGACAGGGTGAATCTGTTTTATTCAGGAGCATGTATGCTGAAAGAATGTAATTTAGTAATATGTTTGTATGTGGTTATACTGAATGGATAGGCCTTTACTTTTAAAGTAGCTACCATGATGCATACTTTTGGTTTCTGGATTCCAGTTTTTGGAAGTCATCATACATCATAGATGTCCATTTCTGACTTCACTGATGGTATCTTCAAGATTAATACTCTGGGGATAGAGAGTCAACACTACTTTATTTGAGATGTAGTCTTTAGAAATAAGTAAATGTATTCCTTGATTGCAAAGTTAGATAAATTATGAGACAGTAGCATGAAAGGGAATACACTGCACTTTGTACACTGAGTGGCTTTATCTTCCTTTTGTTACCAGGTACTGCTTATAAACCAGGCCAGAAAAAACAAGCCACACTTTGGAGATCTTCAGTTTTGTGTTTAGATGGCTGTTTTCTACCCGTGTTCTCTTCCTTTTCATTTGTCAGACTGCTTACTGTACCAAATTCCTGTTTACTGTTGATCTCAGTTTGTTAAACTTGCATTCATGCTTTCATTCTTTTCCTTCTTTCTCACTAGGTCTGGCTCGCTCTTGGCCCATTGTGTGAGGTAAATTCACTCTTGCACGCTATTTTTCAGAAGTGATTAACTCTGCATGAATCTAGCTAAGACCATTTCTCCTAGCATGAAAAAGGATGGGGGTGCTGAATCTCTGCTGAATTTGGAAAAAGTAAAATAAGTTATTTAGAGTTGATTCTGGGCTCCAGCAGTGCCTTGACAATCTGCTGAATTTCAGACTCCATCTTCTCCTTTCCATCCTGCAAGCCTAACTGACCTGTGTCTGACAGGGCCACCACCATGGAGACTAATATTTGGCCCATGAAAGAGATAGAAGATTTCAGGATTTTTTTTTTATTTGTATTTTTTGGATCTGTTTCAATGCTGTATGGAATTGTCTTCATCTAACTCCAGAGGCCTTTTGCAGAAGGTGGTTAACAGTTTTTTGTCATTTCTTTACTTATTTTTCTCATGTCTCTGCACTGGGAAACATAATTTCTGCTCCTGGCATGCACCCTGTCACCCTGTCACACACCAGCCTAGAAGAGATGTACTTATGTCCTGTACTACCAATTTATGCTCTACCACATAAGAAGTTTCAATCTCTCTCCCCAATTTCACCATGAAAAGTTTCCCTATGTGGTGTTTAAAAATTACAGTCAAGTATTACTGCAGCAGCCAGACCAAAATCCAAAATCTATGTCAGCACTATTGCTGGTTCCTTGGTGTAGCAAGTCACATATTGCCATAAGTGCCATTGGTTTAGCATGATCCCCAAAGAGAAGTTAAAGTTCTACCTGACTTCACCCTTGATGGTAAGAGGCAGGGTTGCCAGATTTCCGACTGGTCAGGTAGGGACAAAGTGAAGACTAAAAAAAAAAAAAAAAAGGTCTTCCACGTCTTTAATGCGGAACATTAGAGTTCCGCATTAAACAGAAGTAGCTCTGTGTTTATTTTTTTATTTGATTGGCCCGGGCCAATCAAAAATAAATAAACACAGAGCTACTTCTGTTTAATGCGAAACACCGCAGTTCCGCATTAAACAGAAGTAGCTCTGTTTTGTGATTTTTTGATTGGCCCGTATATCGCTCAACACCGGGCTACTTCTGTTTAGTGCGGAACATCGCAGTTCCGCATTAAACAGAAATAGCTCTGTTTTGCGATGTTTTGATTGGCCCGTATACCGGTATACGGGCCAATCAAAAATCGCTAAACACGGAGCTTCTTGTGCTTAATGTGGAATTTCTGCATTAAACACAAGAAGCTCCGTGTTTAGCGATTTTTGATTGGCCTGTATGCCGGTATACAGGCCAATCAAAAAAAAAAAAAAAAACAAAGCGGAGGCTGCCCAACTGGCAGTGCGGGACTCTGGATCAGGCTGCTGATCTCGGGACAGTCCCACCCAAATAGGGACGTCTGGCGACCCTGGTAAGAGGTGATGTTGCTAAGCATAGGAATCAGCAGGATGGTTCCGTGTGCGATCCCAGGTCAGTGGTAGGTGTTTATTTATTTGATATTTGTTGACTGGGAATGTCTGACTGAGCTTGCGCCCTTTTTCATCTGAGGCACAGGGAGAAAAGCCCCACAAAGTATTACATGCACCATAAAAATGTTTATAAACTGGACAGTATACATGAGGTAATATAAACATGCATTGTAATGTTTGGATTCCCACTTGTAGCATGATAGTTTAAAAGGTGTTATTTACAAAAAAAGGCAATAAAACAATATGTTAAAGTCCTTCATATATCTCCAATACATAAAAAATTCCCTATTTAGAGGGGAAGTAATGACAGTTAACTCACTTTAAGATAACAGTACAGAAAGTACTGTACATCAAATCTTACTGCTTACAGGCAACAACATGTACATCAGTAATCAGAAGCAGAGGGGAAGTTGATAGAGAGAGCAGGTGATAGAAAATGGTTAAGTGTGTAGAGAAAAAACGGGCGCGGCTATGGGTAAAAGGAGGGAAAATTAGATATGTTTTAAATTTATAAATAAGAGACGAGAGTAGTAGTAAGAATTAAATGAAATCTGAGAAAGGGGAGGTATTAGGAGAAGGTTAAATGATTGAGGGTCTAGACAAGTGTTGCACCTTTCCCAAGGTAAAGGCTCTCTAAAATCAACTTTATAAACTTCTGTACTGTCCATTTCTCCGTAACTATTGACAGGTCAAACCTATGCTTATCATTGTTTAACAAGTGATGCAACCCTGGCAGCCATCTAGGGGGGGGGTAGTAGTTCAAAGGGTGTGTGTTGACTTTCTCCTTGGTTGAGCACCTGGAGAATAGCCACATGTTCTTCATGTTTCACTGTTGCAGTCATTACATTTGGGTAATCTGATGGAAGGTTGCCCTCAGTCAGCCTGATTAACAAAGTCTTGGGTCCTGCGTAGGTTGTTGTCCCTTCTTCCATGACGTCAGGTCGCCAGGGGTATAAAACATGCAGCCGACATCATTACATCAGTCTTTCTTGCCATGCAGTGCCCAAAGCAGAAGCAGTTCGCAAGTGCCGGTCGGCTGACTCCTGAAATTTTCGTTTTCGAGTTTCAGAACTGAAGTCTTCAAATTAAAGTTAAGTACCCTGTTGGGGAAACTTTTTCTTGCTCCTTATCGATGTCAGTAAAAGTTAATAATTGCATTACTTGTGGAAAGCAAATACCTCATAAAGATTTTCATCTCTACTGTATTCCTTGCCTAGGCCCTGACTATGACATACCTTGCTGTCGGTTTTGTGCTTTATTTAATCAACGCACTATCCGTCGTCTGTACATTTTTGCCTCTAAATATTTCGGTTCTCGGTTTAATTATCCGGAAATTATGTCGGTTAGCCTTCCGACTACCTGGATTTCAAAAAAATGCAAAGATAAAGACAGAGACAGGCCGTCGAGGTTGAAAACTGCTGATGACGCTTCTCCTAAGTTGCCAGTTCGCCGGTACTCAGTGAGGCGCTTTCGCAGCCCCTGATACTCACTACTTCTGACTCGCAGGCCTCTACTGAGACCCATTCGAAGTCCGGTATACCGCGAGATACTTCACCATGGGTTCCATAGGTGAAGTATCTTGTGGTATACCGCGAGATACTTCACCTATGGAACCCATGGATGTCTCTACCTTGGATGGGTTTGGAGCCGCTGTGCAGGGACCGGCTTCTGAGGGTGTATTCAGGCCTGCAGACTTGCATATTAAACCAACTCCACCTTCAGTACTAAGGCCTAAATCTCGATCTGTGTTGAAAAAACGACACCCAGGCCACATGTTCAGGCCCCTATACCTAAAGAACAAATGATCAAAATGGCTGAAGATCTAATTACTCTAATCAGGGGTAGTCAAACCCCCCCCCCCCAAGAGGCCTAGGCCTGAGCTTGACTATGACTCTTCTGATCAGGGCTGTGTTTCTTCTGACTCTTCTAATGACCTGGATTTGTCCATACCTACTTATGATGATTCTGATGCAGAGGATTCCATTCCCTCTGCTTCCCCCCTGAGGACTTTTCTTTTGGTGAAACTTTACATTCCTTATGGGAGCATTTCCACTGGGAAAGTCAGTAATTCTCTGATTCAAAAAAGAGGCTTAGGGATTTTCTTCTTTCACCTCAGCATAGACCTTTGGCTATAGCTCCGGTACTAGACATTGTTGATGATGTGTTTTCGGAATCCAGTATGGCCCCTGATTCCCTGCCTCCAGCTCCTAGTAAACCTGATAGATACTACAGGGTTCCTGAGTCCCACAAGTTCCTTTTCAAAAATCCTGTTGCAGATCCTGAAACCATTTCTCAGGGGCCTAAGAGCATTAAGGCTTCTACTGCTAAAAATCCTACATCTTCTGATAGAGACTCCAGAGCGCTGTATAGGTGGGGTAAAAAGGCTTATACTTTTGCAACCTTGGCAATCAGAGCTTTAAACTGCCAATTTCATATGTTAAAATATCAACAGCATACTATTGGACTGCTTAAACAGAAAATTATGTTGATTTCTGACTGTGTGTAAAATAAAGATTTACAAGATTTATTGCATTCTGCTGAACAAGTTGGAAAACATACTTTGCAATGTGGTTTTGATTCTTTAGAGGCCTCTTGCAGGGCTGCTGTTACTGGGTCTGTGCTTAGAAGGCATGCTTGGCTTAAGGAGCAGTCTCTGCCTGATCATGTTAAAACAAAATTGTTGGATGCTCATTTAAATCAGGACCGCCTGTTTGGCAATTAGGCTGAAGAAGTTTTAAAAAAGATGGAAGATAAAGCTAAATATATGCAAACTGTAAAATATTTCTTACAAGTGCAACCTCCAAGATTTAGTAGGCACTGGCCTACTCAGAATTGGTCCTTTCCAGCTCCTTCCAGATCCTCTCAAGCCAAATCCAGACACACCAAAAGCACCAGGTTTCAGTCCCAGGGGACTCTCAGAACTAAGCAATGGGGGGGCCTCCACTTCCAAATCTGGAAATAACAAGACACCCCCTGTTGGTAAACAGTCTCAATGATTTTCCTTTAAAATTACCAAGCACTTAACTTTTAGCCACACCTTTGGGGGGGGGGGGGGGGGGATTGCTCTTCATGCAAAAAACTGGGAACTCATAACCCAGGACAAATGGGTTTTAAATATAGTGTCCCAGGGATACAGATTTCATTTCCACACATTGCCAACACCAAACGGGTGGCCAGACTTGGCCCCAAATTAGTGAGCAGATGCTCAAAAACAAGTTCTTTCCCTCTTAAACATGGGGCATATTCAACTGGTACCAGAACAGGAAATGGGACTAGGTTTCTATTCCAGGCTTTTCCTGGTACCCAGAAAAGACAAATCATGGCGTCCAATTTTGGACCTTTCTGGTAACACCTTTCTAGACATTCCAGAATTCAAGATGCTGACTCTTCACCAGTTACTTCCTATGCTAAGCAAAGATGCCTGGTTGGCAACTCTAGATTGAAAAGAAGCATACCTGCACATCCCAATCAGGGAATCTTGCAGAAGATACCTCCGCTTCAAAGCAGGCTACTTGCATTATCAGTTCTCTGCACTGCCCTTTGGCTTGTCTACTGCGCCCAGGGTATTCACAAAGTGCATGGCTCCAGTAATTGCATTTTGCAAGTAAAGAAATATTCATATATATCCATACTTGCACGACTGTCTAATTCAGGCAGAAAACCAGGGCACTGTTCTGAATCATCTGGCATTTGTAGAAAAGGTTCTAACTTGTCTGGGGTTCACCATAATTGAAAATAAATCACAACTGGTACCTTCTCAACAGATTACATTCCTGGGTGCAAGTTTGAATACAGCTGCCCAGATGGCTTTCCTCATGCCAGAGAAGCAAATTCATTTGGTAACTTTCTTCAAACAAGTAGCCACAAAAACCCTGCTATCTGCAAGACAAATACTGCCAGCCTTGGGGTTCATGGCCTCCTGCATTCTTCTAATTCCATATGCAGGACTGCATATGAGGAAACTACAGTGGTACTTAAAAAGTCTATGGAGTCAACATTGTCACAGCCTGGAAACAATGATTCCTATCATACCTTGCCTATGCATGGAGTTCCTATGGTGGGCACAGGCCTGCCACCAAAACAAGGGACTGCCATTCACATTACCCCCTGCCACCCAAATCTTAACTACAGATCCATCAGAGTATGCATGGGGGGCTCACCTGGCAGGGAAGTGCATTCAGGGCAAATGGAACCCAAATCAAATGCACCTACATAGGTTCATAGGTTGGTACTGGGCTATCGGCCTGAAGACATGTTGTAGCCCAGCCACATTGTGCGGTATTCACCGCCCCTTTAGTAGTTCCCTAGACCATTGTACTAGCAGCTAGTACCCTTGGCCCCTATCTAGTAGTGCTGTTGGTGTGATCCCCGGTGTGAACTTTGTTACCCATCCACTCATCAAGGTTCCTCTTGAAGAGTGATAGTGAGGGGCTCTACCTTATGTAGATCGGGACCCTGTTCCATAGTAAGGGAAGTCTCTGCGAAGGGAATCTATCCCTCCAGCATGTTCTATTCATTGTTGTGTTAAGGTTTATATCCCTAGAGCGTGTAGCTTGAGTAGATTTGGTTTTGCTAAGATGGAGCATGTTCAACAATTCTGGGTTGGACATGGCTCTGTACATTAGACAGAGATCGCCTCTGAGAAAGTGGTATGCAACAGAGAACAGTCTTAGCTTTTTCAATCATGCTGCATAGGGCAACTGTTTGAAGCCAGTAATCCTCTTGATTAGGTACCTCTGTGGTCTCTCCAGCTGCTGGAGATGTCTAGCCAGGTACATTCTAATTGGTGCATTGTACTCAATAATGGGTCTGATGAGGGAAGAGTAGAGGGGCACCATTACATCCTTAGATTGTGATAGGTTCATAGGTTCATACTAGGCTGTCTGCCCAAGGGCATTTACAAGCCTAGCCCATCGTTTTGTGGCTTACGCCACCCCTTTAGTATGGGGAACTATACCCATTATTTTGCTGTGCCTCTGTCGAGCAGTGACACTGAGGTAATCCCTGGGGTATATCTGCGATCTCCCATCCATTGGCCAAGATTTCTCTTGAACAAGGCCAGCGAGGTGCTCTGCCTCACATATACCGGGATTTTGTTCCACAGCATAGGGAGTCTTTGGGTGATGAATCTATCCCTCCAGCACGTCCTATTAATAGCCGTGTCGAGGTTTAAGTCTCCCGCCCTTGTGGTTCTGACGGATCTAGATTTTGTTGAGGTGAAGCATATTCATCAAATCTGGGTTTGACATGGCCTTGTATGTTAGGCAAAGGTCACCTCTGAGCAAGCGGTAAGCGACTGAATAGAGCTGGAGTTCTTTCAGTCGGACAGCATAGGACAGATTTTTGAGACCCTTTATCCTTTTGGTGAGGAACTTTTGTGGCCTCTCCAGCTGCTGCAAGTGCCGGGTCAGATACATTCCGAATGGGGCATTGTACTCAATCATTGGTCTGATGAGTGATGAGTATAGGGAGACTATGACCTCCCTTGATCTAGATGAGAATCCCTTCATGATAAGGTGGGCAATGTAGAAGGTCTTCCTAACTACTTTAGCTACATGGGTGTCGAATGACAGACTACCTGGGTCCCCAGGTCCCTGATAACTTCTTCTGTGCTCAGTGGATTGCCACCTATTTGGTAGCTAGGGGTAACCTTGTTTTTCCCGAAGGGTATGACTATGCATTTTTTGGCATTTAACTTTAGGCCATGGCTCTGGCACCAGTTATCCGTTTCTGTGAGACCCTTCTGAAGGATATCTGTGTCAGATGTGTTTTCTACTATGGCGCCCAGTTTGCAGTCATCTGCAAACTTTGTCAGCCATAACCCTCCTGTGTTTGCTTGTACTTCGGAAAAGTAGATGCCAAACAAGAGTGGGCCCAGGACTGAGCCCTGTGGGACACCACTTGTGACAGGCTTTGAGTCTGACATGGCGCCAGCAACTCTGACGCTGTGGGTTCTGTCACTCAGCCAGTTTGCAACCCATCTTGTGATGTATGGGTTAACATTTAAGCTGATGAGTTTTTCAATGATACCCAAGTGGGGTATTGTATTGAAGGCCTTCGCCAGATCGAGGTAGGCTGTATGGACTGCCTTTCCCTCATCAATGGCTTTGGTGACTGTTTCAAAAGTCAACCAAGTTTAAAAGGCATGATCTGCCTTTGACAAAGCCAAACTGGGTTGGATCCAAAGTCTGCAAATTCCCTATGTCTTTGTTTATGAGGTCCATTATGATCCTCTCCATGGCTTTGCAGATAAGGCTTGTCAAGCTAATGGGCGGTAATTTCCAGGGTCGGTGGAGGCACCGCCTTTGTGAAGTGGGACCACAGTTGCAGTGCGCCACTCCTGGGTGCGTATCCAGAGGTAAGACTATGATTAAACAGCTGTCCTAGCTGTGGGTTTAATTCCTCGTTGAGTTCGTGGAGCACACAGCCGAGGACACCATCAGGTCCCATGGATGCTGTGTTTTTTGCTTTGGAGAGAGCAGTTCTCACTTGGGCGTTAGAGATGTTTGGGGGGCTGCAATCGTTTGGTATGGATATCTCTCCTTTTGGGGAGGGGAGAAGTTTGCACTGAACCTGTCAGCCAGTATGTTGGCAATGTCTGTAGGATCAGTAATCTTCACATCATTTTGAACTAGTTCTGAGCATATCTGGGAATTTCCTCCCAGGTTTCTAACATAGCTAAAGAAGGCCTTATGATTGTCTTTTGAGTCTTTAGCTATTTTTCTCTCAAAATTTGCTTTGGATGATTTTATGAGAGCTCTTAGTTTTTACTTATAGTGATCAAGGGTGTCTTACCTTTTAAGGATTTTGCTCTATCTTGTAGTAGCTTCCTCCTTTTGTTGTAGAGTTTGTTTATGGCTGGGGTCCACCAGACTGGACGCTTGCCTTTGGTACAAAGAGTCTTTGTTTTGCTTGGGATTGCCTTGTCCATGCAGTCCTGCAGGTGCTGGTAGAAGGCATTTGTAAGTGATTCAGCGGCTTGAGTACTGTTTTCCGCCGGCTCGGGGGCCTTAAAGGAGACCACACTAGTCTTTAGAAGTGTGAAGTCGGCTTTCGAGAAGTTCTTTACTGTGGTCTTTTTTATTTCAGGTGGGGGTGGGATGAGGACCTCTAGCGAGATTAGTTTGTGATCTGATCTCACCAGTGAGGGGTATACTTCCGGTGTTGAACATTGTGCTCCCATGTTCGTGATGATGAGATCAGGTATTCTAATTGAGTAATTGAGTTTTCAGCATTGTATTTAAGCAAGCAAAGAAATGTTAGTATTTTATCTTGAAAAAGCCCGTCATAGGAACGGGTGAAAGCGCTTGATTCATTCTTTGTTTTACTTTGGATTTTACTACTAGCAAGTGTTTTACCTACCGTGTATTTTTTAACTGTTGCTTCGCATTAAAGGATTGTTCTTTATCAACGGAGAATTATTATTTTTTACCATAAGACTTTTAAGACTTTCAAGAAGAAGTTTATTGGGCTTTTGTGCTTCTGCAACTTTCTTCTAGCTGCCTTTTGGGACTTAGTTCGTGTATTGTATGAGATCAAGTATGTTTTCTCCTCTTGTGGGGATGGTGACTAGTTGTTCCATGGCATTTGAGTTTATGAATTCCAGGAACATTTGGGCTAGGGTGTTTGGGCTTGAGTAGTGTTCCCAGTCTATATTAGGGTAATTGAAGTCACCTAGTATGATGGTGTTTGGTGATACATTTATCCCCTCTAGTGTTTTCAGGAAGGCCATGTGAGGTTCCTGAGTTTGTGAGGGTGGCCTGTAACATGCTACAATTTGCAGCGCAGTCTTGCCTATGGTTAATTGCACCTGGATGGTCTCCGATGCATCGTGCGTTGCCACCAGTCTTGAGGTGTGGGTGTCCTTGATGAATATGGATACCCCCCCTCCTTTTTTGGTATTGTCCGGATTTTGGGGCCGGAACGCATGATATGAGGTAAAACCTGATAGTGCAAACCCTTTCATGATCAGATGGGTCACAGAAGGATTTTCTAACCACTTTGGCAACATGGTTATCAAAGGAAAGCTGAATATCTACATATCAATCAAAAAGAAATGTTAGCTGTACAGAATGCTCTGACAGCCTTCAAGGACTACATTCTTCCAGGACAACTAATGGTAAAGACAGACAACACTACGGTTATGTTGTACATAAACAAGCAGGGGGGTACACATTCCTACCCCCTCTGCAGACTAGCCATGACATTGTGGAACACAGCCTTGAGCTACCAAGTGCACCTACAAGCTCAATTCCTGACAGGAAAATTGAATGCACTGACAGACGGACTAAGCAGAAATCTCATGGACCCACATGAGTGGAAACTGAAACCACAGATTTTCAACATGTTGACAAGCAAATGGGGGAGCCCAGACATAGATCAATTTGCCTCCCCCCTGAACTACCAGTTGGACAAATTTTGCACAAGGACTCCCCACAAAAAAGCCTGGAAAGTGGATGCCCTGTCCTTCAGCTGAAAAAAAACTTTCACTCTACGCCTTTCCCCCGCTGCCTCTACTCTCCAAAGTTCTGCTAAAAGTCAAGGACAGGACAAACCATGAATGATTTTGATTGCTCCAGACTGGCCACGCCAACACTGGTACCCACTCATGCGCAGTGTGTCGCAAATATCTCCATGGCACCTGCCTCAGACACCTTCCTTGCTGTCTCAACAGGAGAACCAAATTCTGCACCATCAGCTTCCAACATTGAACCTTGCAGCTTGGCTAATCACTTAAATTCACCCTTAGCATCCCTCAGCAAACCTGTGATGGATGTCATTTTGGAGGCAAGAGGACCTAGTACTAGAAAATCTTATGTTGACAAATGGAAAAGATTCTGTGCCTGGAACCAATATTTAGGGATGAGCACAGCAGTGCCCAATTTACTTCAGATTTTGCAATACTTAGGTGAGATGCTTCACAAGGGCCTGTCTTTTTCCTCTATTAAAATCCATGCTTCAGCTATTTCAGCTCACTATAACATAGAACCCACCCCTCTTTTCTCATCCCCTGCTCAAGCAGTATCTCAGAGGGGCAAAGAACTTGAGACCACCCAGGAGAGCTCCTACCCCTGCCTGGGACCTTAACTTTGTTTTGGAGAAACTCTCTCTACCTCCTTTCGATCCTGCTGCTACTGCAGACTTAAAATTTCTTTCTTGGAAAACAGCCTTCCTTTTAGCAATCTCTTCAGCTAGAAGAATATCTGAATTACAGGCCCTTATGGCAGTAGAGCCTTTCATTATCTTTCATGCGGACAGGGTATCTCTGAGGACCAATCCATCCTTCATGCCCAAGGTGGGTTCCACTGTGGCTCTTAATCAGTCCATTCATTTGCCAACCTTCTTTCCCAATCCACAGAATAAAGGGGAACGGATTCTGCATTCCTTGGACATGCACAGACAACTTAGATTCAGACAGAACTAAATTTCAAAGAAAATCTGATCAATTGCTAGTAGCATTTGCTGATGAGGCAAAGGGGAAGGCAATTTCAAAACAAACCATTTCTAAATGGATAAGCCATTGCATTAATTTCTGCTATAAGCACCATGGAAAACCTATCCCCCAGGGGATCAGATCTCACTCCACCAGGGCTGCATCTATTTCTGCAGCCTTTCTCAGAGGTGTTGCTACCAGAAATATTCTAGAAGCTGCTACCTGGAGTTCTGTACATACTTTCAACAAGCATTATCATTTGCCAATTTTCTCTAAATCCAGTGCTGGCTTTGCCACTGCTGTCTTATAGGGCCTTATAGCTGGTCCTAATGCTGTATGAATTCCTCCTCTCAACCATAGCTTTGGGAATCTACCCAAATGTAATGATTGCAACAGTGAAACACGAAAAACATAGTACAGTTGTGTACACTTACCATAAATGTAGATGTTCGAGTGTATTCACTGTTGCAGTCCTGGTTACCCTCCCTCCAGCCCCCTGTTTTTCTCTGACTATACCTCTACTTTCTGTTACTGTGCTTAAAAGTCTTTTTAGTGTATTTGCTTTTGGTTGGAGGTATATTTTTGTGTTTTTAATTTTATTTGCTCCCCTGACATCTGGGGCAAGAAAAACTGATGTAATGACGTCAGCTGCATGTTTCATACCCCTGACGACCTGACATCATGGAAGAAGGGACAGCAACCGACACAGGACCCAAGACTTTGTTAATCAGGCCGACTGAGGGCAACCTGCCAGCAGATTACCCAAATGTAATGACTGCAACAGTGAATACACTCTAACATCTCCATTTATGGTAGGTGTACACAACTGTACTTTCTGACTTGCACAAGAAGAACAGTCCCTCAAGAATGTAGCATGGGTTAAGTGGCAGCATTTGACTCTCTTTTGCTCCGTCCCCACTATGTCCAACAGGCTTTATTTGTCTAGATTGAGGAGAGTCCACTGGGTCCTCCCACATCAACAGGGGGCTGTAGAACAGGCCTAGGCTCTGGACATGGCAGGTATTTTGAAGTCTTATGAGCCAATGCCTCATGGGTATAGAAGCACATCTTTAGGAAGTATGGCTTGATGCTAGCAGTCGGTCTGGTGTAGACTCCTCCTACCTAAGTGCTGCTTCAGACAGATGATTCTCTGAGATTTAGTATCTTGTCACCCGATCTCCTATCTAATTCCTTACCAGTCCCTGACTCAGCATACTTTTTAAAAAAAACAATGTCACCTTACTACTGGCCCAGACATTCTAGAGAATGGGTGGTTGTCTGTCTACCTTCATGTCTTGGGAATGGAACTTTGGGGACCGTAAGGCTGTTTGCTCTGAAATGGATAAGGACTGTGCGATGATCTCTTAGACCAGCTCCTTCGGCCAATATGTTCTGATCCTTTGAAAAAAAGCATTTCTTTTTAATTGCTTGATTGGTTTCTATTAGTGTTTTGGCTGTGTGTTTTTAGTATATAAAGAGAGAGGGTTACTGCTGTTTTATATACACTGAAGAAGGGTTTCTGTACCTAAAAGCTTTGTCTGATTTAACAAGCCTTTTTGTTGAAGCTGCGTTGTTGAGTTCATATTTTTGTTGCTGTTCTCTGTATGAACTGAAGCTTCACTGTGTCTTGGTTGTTATTACCTTTGAAAAAAATGTCGGGATCATGAACATCCCCTGGAAACATCAGAATCCTTGTCTTGGGAAGGAGGAAGTTGTAATTCTGGATAGTTCTACATGTGAAGCTGTGATTAAAAATTTGTTTCTCTAGCCTAGAAACATAAATATTTCTCCTCCATCAAGATTGATACCTTTTCAGGTCTGTTCTGCAGAATAGAATGAAATCCTTACCAGGCATCCTAGGGCATACTCATGTGGTTATCTCTTCGATCCAATATAGGTCTGAATGATCTCAGTACCTTTCCATCATACTGCTTGAAAAGGATTTTGTAGTTTTGGAAGGGTGAGCAAAATTGTTCTTTTTTCTGCCATGCTAAGACTTTGCTTTCCTAATTGTTTCTCACCTGTCCTTGTTTCTCTAGTGGACCAGGCCCTGAAGAATCTGTCAGATTTTCCTGATTCTGTGGTCAATGAAGAGCTGTTTAAGATTCTTCCTTATGTTGCATTTGGAGTGGGCTTCCATGTAGCCTTCTGCAATTTTTGTTTGAATTGACATTGTGCCTAAGGTAGCAGGCTCAAGAATTTGCCCACACATGATATTATGGCTAAGGCTGTCTTCTTTTAAGAAGGAGATTAAACAAGCAATACTTTGTTTCTTTCTGGGGAGAATTACCCTTGTGGCAGGCTTTCCAAAACCTAGTGGAAGATCATTTTAAGATTGAACAAGTGCTGCTCACAAACGAGTCTGTGATTCCCCTGGACCCTGTATTTTCTTCTGGGGCAGTTCAGTTTTATTAGAAGAAGCCATTTTGTAGGCTGAGGAAGGCCTCCATGTACTAGGCAGTTTTGCCTCTCACTGGATGTTCAGGCCATCTTACCAAGGAGAGTGACCCTTCGATCATGTACCTGTCTACTTCTCAGGGCTGTCTGTACTAGTAGCTTGACCTAACCACAGACAAATCATACCTTACAGCTCTTGAGTCCTAACAAAGAACTCCTCTTAGAAACCAAAATATCCTTTCAGAGCTCTTGGGACAGGTTGAAACTGTTCTTCTAAAAGAGATTATAGGGAATGTCCCTCCCTTCAAATTAAGGCTGCAGGTTTTACTCCTGTATCCTCTTAGTTTCAAAGGTGATGAGTGACTTAAATGAATTTGCCAAGGTATACAATATAATCTAACACATCCAGTGCACCAAATTCTGGGCATGGAAAGTATTTCTTGAGATGACTGATACTTCCTAGAACATCAGTGATGTGGGCCCCACACAGAAAAGTTTGCTCTTTTTGTTCTGAATGGATGCCATTCTCATTGCCATGAGTTGCCATTTGATCTTTCATTTGTACCCAGAGAACCTATTAAATGGTGCCGGCCATTATTGTGCATGTCTTGCAGGACATCATGTGATTCTACTTCCTTGATGTCTGACTTCTGTGCTAACTCTTCTAACAGAGTCCTTTTTCTTTGATAACCCCATCAAGGTACTGCTTGGTAGCATCCTTGGTTTTGGACTCTTTCTTGGTTGCAGTCCTAGAGCCATTTCAAATGAGGGCAAATTCTGTCTGAACCTGTCCCAGAGTACTGTCGTTAGTGGGTTGGAGCTGATCATTATCCAGTGTTTGTCATTCCTTACCACAGCAAGGAATGAGTAGGTAATGCCTTTCATATCCTGAGGATGCTGTGGTGGGTTCAGCCCCAGACCCTTCTGCTAGGCTTATTTGCAACAATAGTCTTCATGGTGTCATTCCCATGCTTGAGGACGTGGATGTTGCAGTGGAGCACTGCGATGATGGTTTGCAGAGATGCCACATACTCACTTAACATGTGGTGTCAGAGCTTTCTTGTCAAGTTCCAGAGTGGTGTTCATTTACCACCAATTTCTGGTTCATCTTTCTTTCTTGCAGCTAAACCTTTTGCATTTTCTAATAAAGGATGCTTGGCTAGCAGGATGGGAAACCCTTAACCCTCCCCCCAACAGATTAATTTGATAATTTCTCTGTTGTGTGGTACTTGAACAAATTGGAAGATGTACTCCTGTACCCTTTGTGAAGAGAGGTAAGGGGTATCAGTTTCTCAGCATCTCCTGATGTTCATCGTGTTTAACTGTTGCAGTCCTAACCAGTGGGTTATCCGACTCCCGGTAGCCCTCGATCGGCCAGAATACCAAAGGTAAGTAAATATGACATCGACTGTCGTCTGTTGTAAAGGAGGTCAGGATGTCCGATACAAAAGGAGGCAGCAGACGTCACTTCCTTAGTCTTCCTTGCCGTGGAGCCTGAAGCAGAAGCATTTTTGCATGAGTGCCTGTCGGCAGTTTACATTTTGGTTTCCGACTACAAAGTTGAAGTCAACTACAGCTAAGTATCTCATTGGGGATCCTCTTTTCTTGCCTTAACGGATGTCGAAAAAGTTAATAATGGTCTTACATGTGGAAGGCAGATTCCTCATAGAGATTTTCATTCATATTGTATTATTTGTTTAGGCCTTGACCACAACGTTCCTAATTGTGATCTCTGTGCTTCCTTTAATCCGCGTACTATTCGTCATCGGGCTAAGCTTTTAGCTAAGCATTTTGGAGTGTGGCCTAAGTTTGTCAGTATGGCATCCGCTGGTCTTCAGGCTTCGGATATCCCTAAGAAGCATAAGGATAAAGACCGCGACAGGCTTCAGAGGGTTAAGTCTTCAGATTATGTTAAGTTGGTTGTCAGTCCTGCGGTTGCCAGTGAGGTGCCTTTGCAGCCCCTGCAGTCTGTGGATTTTCAACCGCAGGCCTCAGTTGAGACCATGTCAGAGTCCCCCAGGCCTCCGGCTTCCATTTTGTCTTCTGGTCTTCCACCTGTCGCCTCTTTAGCTGGATCCGGGGCTGCTAAGTTGGCACCGGTGTCCAAGGCCTCCATTCTTCGTGCAGACAGTAGGCTGATACCAACGACCTCTGCCATTACGGCGGTTGCCAGGCCTCCTGAGTCCTTTAGACTTGCAGGTAAATCTTCCAGTTGTAAGCCTGTGAAGAAGCAGGCTCCAGTTTCCTCTCATTCTCCTCAATCTCAAATGGTTAAAATGGCTAATGACCTTTTGACTCTTATTAGGGGTTCACAGCCTCCTCCTTCTAAAATGGTTAGGGATGTCTGTCCTGAGGCTTTATCTTATTCAGGTTCTGATACTTCTAGCATTTCTGCTGAAGAACAGGATGTTTCTCAGGTTTTTTCTCCTTTTGAGGATTCAGATGCAGAGGAATCCATTCCTTCTGCTTCTCCTTCAGAGGATTTCTCTTTTGGTGATACTTTGAATACTCTCAGGGAGCATTTTAGATGGGTAAGTCAGAATTATCCCCAATTTAAGAAAAGGATCAGGGAGTTTTTGGATTTGCCTCAGCGTAAGCCTCTGGCTATTTCCCCAGTGTTGGAAGTGGTTGATGTTTTTCTGGAAAATTCCTTGACTCCAAATTTGGTTCCTCCTGCTCCCAGGAAACCTGACAGGTACTATAGGGTTCCTGATTCTCATTTGTTTCTTTTTTGAAAACTGCTAGTTGACCCAGAGGTTATTTGTCAAGGGCCTAAAGGAGTTAAGGCCACTGTTACCAAAAATCCTGTTCCTTCTGACAGGGAATCTAGGAACCTAGCTAGGTGGGGTTAAAATGTTTATACCTCTGCCACTCTTGCTATTAGGTCTGCTAATTGCCTTTTTCATATGCTTAAGTAGCAGCAGCACACCTTGGAAGCTATTAAGTCAAGGATTGCAAGCGTGCCTCTTTTGGCAGAGAGTAAGGATATGCAGGATTTGCTGAATTTTGCCAGTCTTGTCAATAAGCATTCATTACATTGTGGTTTTGACATTCTAGAAGCCTCCTGCAGGGCTACAGCTACTGGATCTATGATTAGAAGGCATGCTTGGCTCATGGAACAGCCCCTTCCAGAGCCTGTCAAGGCTAAGCCTTTAGATGTACCTTTGCATAAGGACAGTCTTTTTGGCAGCAAAGCAGAGGAAGTGCTCAAGAAGATGGAGGATAAGCCCAAGTCTATGCAAACTGTTAAGGATTTTCTGCATGTTCAACCTCCTTGCTTCAGCAGGAATTGCCCTTCTAAGAGTTGGATGTTTCCTGATACCAGAGACAGAACCGTTCTAGGACTAGAGGTTACAAATCTTCTAGGGAGCAGGTGGCTACCCCTCAAAGGTCAAAGCGTTGGCATGCTTCCAGTTCCAAGATGGGAAATTCTTAGCCTACATCCCAATCCAAACATTCTCAATGACTCTGTACATACTCTGCCTGTTCCTGCTTGCCCAGAAAATCCTTTAGGGGGAAGGTTGGCCTTTTTTGCAAATGCCTGGGCCACCATCACGGATGACAAATGGATACTCAGAACTGTATCTCTAGGACACAGGTTTTCTTTCCACACCTTTCCAGTACCCAGAGGATTCCCGAACACTCCTCCAAACCAAAAGGCAGAAGTAGAAAAGCAAATTTTGTCTCTGTTACATCTGGAAGCAATAGAATCAGTTCCTGCTCAGCAGGTAGGCCAGGGCTTCTATTCCAGACTTTTCTTAGTTCCAAAGAAAGAAGACACCTGGCATCCTATCCTAGATCTATCCATTCTGAACTCTTTCTTGGTAATTCCAAAGTTCAAAATGCTCACTCTACATCAGTTGCTACCAATGTTAGACAAGGACTCCTGGCTGGTAACTTTGGATCTCAAATATGCCTATCTGCACATTCCTATCAGGGAAAGTTGCAGGTAATACCTTTGTTTCAGAGTGCGCAAGCAACATTATCAATTCTCTGCGCTGCCCTTTGGCTTATCTACTACTCCCAGAGTTTTCACAAAGTGCCCGGCTCCAGTCATTGCTTTTTGCAGGCAGAAGAAAATTCAGATTTATCCATACTTGGACATCTGTCTAATTCAAGCAAATTCTCAGGAACAGTTGTTAAAGGATCTGGAATTTGTGAAGACTCTTCTCTCTTCCCTGGGTTGCAGTCTCAATGAGAAAAAGTAAAAAATGGTACCAAACAAGGAGATAACATTCCTGGGAGCGAGTCTGAACACAGCCGCCCAGATGATATACATCACCCAGGAGAAGCAGGCAACTTTTTCAGTTTACTTCAAGGATTTGGCAAGCCTGTCCCAGCTCCCTGCAAGGAAATACCTGCAAGCTCTGGGATACATGGCCTCTTGCATTCTCATGATTTCATATGCAGGACTGTATATGAGGAAATTGCAGTGGTACCTCAAGAACAGTTGGTGTCAACACAGACAGGCCCTGGATATGATAATTCTTCTGCTTCCATGTCTGCAGACAGAGTTTCTAGGGTGGGCAACAGCTTGCCTACAAAACAAAGGGCATGCCTTTTCACCCACCTCCTGCCATTCAAGTTCTTAAGATGGACGCATCGGACTACGCCTGGGGAGCTCACCTGGATGGCAGATGCATACAGGGACGTTGGAATGCCCAGCAGATGCACCTGCACATAAATCTAAAGGAATTGATAGCAGTTCAGCAGGCCATACTAGCTTTTAAGCATCTTCTTTCTCCAGGGACCCTGCTTGTCAAAACAGACAACACCACGGTCATGTGGTACATCAACAATTGGGGAGGGGCTCATTCTTACTCCCTGTGAAGACAAAGCATGATTCTCTGGTTCATAGCAGCATCCGTGGGCCTGCATCTCCTAGCTCAGTTTCTTCCAGGGAGACTCAATGTTTTGGCAGACCAGTTGAGCAGACAGACCCTGGATCCTCATGAGTGGCAACTGAACAGAGCAGTCTTTTGCAGCATCATTCAACATTGGGGCACTCCTCACGTGGATCTTTTCATCTTTTCTCCTCCCTGGACAACCACCTTCTGCCACTTTTTTGCACCAGACAGCATCACAGCAAGGCCTGGAGAGTGGATGCTGTGCCCTTCCCTTGGACGCTTCTGTCAGTTTATGCCTTCCCTCCTCTTCCTGTTCTTCCCAGAGTATTATTGAATATAAGGGATGAAAGACCAAGGACTATTCTCATAGCTCCAGACTGGCCCAGACAGCATTGGTATCCACTGCTTCGCAGTCTCTCCCAATTTCCCCCTTGGCGTCTTCCTCTGAAACCAGAAGGGGGAAACATTCTACATCCTCATCTTCAGTCTCTCCATTTGGCAGTATGGCTCATTGTATGAATCAATCCATTTCTGCTTCCCTTTCCCAGCAGGTGGTTAATGTACTTAGGGAGGCCAGGAGGCCTAGCACTAGGAAGTCCTATGCTGGCAAATGGGAAAGATTCTCTCATTGGATGCAGGCTAGAGGGGAATCTTCTTCACACCCTACTCTTCCTCTGATCCTCGACTTTTTGGCTGATTTGCTTCAGGGTGGTATTTCTTTTTCCTCTATCCAGATCTATGCTTCAGCCATTTCTGCTCACTGTTCTTTTGAGCAACCCATTTTCTCTCATTCCCTGATGAAGATGTTTCTCAGAGGTGCGTGCAATTTAAAACCTCCCAGAAGGGCACCTACTCCACCCTGGGATCTTAATTTTGTTCTAGAGAAACTCACTATTCTTTCTTTTGAGCCAGCTGCCACTGCAAATTTAAAGTTCAGCAAAGAGGGTTTCGGAGCTGCAAGCTTTGATGGCCGTGAAGCCTTTTCTTATTTTCCATGCAGATCGTGTCTGTCTGAGAACCAACCCTCCTTTATGCCTAAGGTGGTTTCTAGCTTGACTCTTAATCAGTCCATACACCTTCATACCTCCTTTCCTAATCTTCGAAATAGAGGTGAAAGGATCCTGCATTCTCTTGATGTGCACAGACAGCTCAGGTTTTACCGGGACAGGAGTAAAGACCTTCAGAAATCAGCACAGTTATTGGTCAGTTTTGCACCTGGAGCTCAGGGTAAAGCTGTCTCTAAGCAAACCATTTCTAAATGGATTGCACATTGTATTACTTTCTGTTATTCCTTTCATGGCAAGGTTCCTCCTCAAGGGGTTAGGACCCACTCCACAAGAGCAGCTTCTACTTCTACTGCCTTTTTAAAAGGTGTCCCTACTAAAGACATTTTAGAGGCTGCCACATGGTCTTCTTTTCATACTTTCACAAAGCATTATAATTTGCCTTTGTTTTCTAGAGCCAGGGCAGGGTTTGCCACTGCTGTTCTGCAGGGCATTCTCTTACTGTTACTGTTGATGCCTCCTCCCTTTTCCTCTGGTCTTTGGTAATCAACCCATTGGTTAGGACTGCAACAGTGAAACACGATGAACATAGTACAGTTGTGTACACTTGCCATAAATGTAAATGTTCGAGTGCATTCACTGTTGCAGTCCTGGTTTCCCTCCCTCCTTCCCCCTTTTTTTGGTCCTCTTTCCTAAGGTACAGGCTGAATCTGGTTTTATTTGTTACTTTTGGCTTAAGCCTGGTTTTCTGGGGTCTCCTGACTGTTATGGCAAGAAAGACTGAGGAAGTGACATTGGCTGCCTCCTTTTGTATTGGACGTCCTGACGTCCTTTATAACCGATGACAGCCTATGTCATATTTACTTACCTTTGGTATTGGTTAGGACTGCAACAGTGAATACACTCGAACATCTACATTTATGGTAAGTGTACACAACTGTACTTTCTGAGGAAGTGAACATACTGATGAACTCCCTGAGCTATTCCTTCAACCCTTTCCTAGACTTAAGAACTCGTAACTGGTATCTTTGTGCTAGTAATAAGGAAAACTGGACAAAGTATAGGTTTTCCGTTCACATCTGTGTGAACCTAAATTTTCAAAGTATAATAAAAGATCACACTAGTTTCTGACAGGCTTTTTTTTTGCGGTAATGGAGCCTTTCTCCTTCATACTTTATTATATATTTGTAGAATATTTCATCATGGTGAAATTGATTATTTTCTGCTTATGCTTTTCTCAGTGTACAGCATCACAAACATTTAAAGGTTCAAACATTTGTGGAGCTGAAGATGTATACTTTAAAAAGTTATGTCCCAACTATTGATGTATTACAACACAAGTTCCATCAATTCTTTAACATATTTTTAGGGTAATGTTATGCAGTCTTTCCTTTTGCCCCTGCACTGTGCACAAAATTTGTAGCAAAAAAATAATAATAATAATTTGAGTTAATTTGTGATCCAGTGTTGACTCTTCCATCTGTCCTCATGTGATGCTGATGCTTGCAGCTTTTATACCTTTAGATCCAGTGCTCAGGTGCCTCCCCTACCCAAAAGTCCCCCCATCAACTAAGTACCTCATATCTAGTTTGCTCTTCAGATGTTTTAGAGATAACTGTAAAACATTTTTTCTAGTGCTTCAGGTTCTTTTCCCGTTTCACTTCTAACTTAATATTTTTCACTCTTTCTTGTAGTGGACTGTATCCTGTTTATATCTCTCCCCACTTCCTATAAAATAAAAAAAAAAACTTGTTTCTTGTCATCTGTGTCGATATGTTTTTTGATAGGTTTTATTACAGGATTATTAGGTCTTAGAGTATTCTGTTGGTTACTTCTGTGTAGCTTTTCTTGTAGAGTGTGTGCGCAATTTTCCATCCTGACTAACATGCCAGACAAAACCTTGGCCTTTAAGTCTCCGTTTATGTTCACAACATTCCCCCTCAAGATACATACTCCATGTGCATTTATTGTTTGGGAGCTTATCTCAATGAAGACTGCCCCTCTTGCTTTACTTTCAGTGTTAGAGCTCTTTCAGACCCCAGTCGAAGCTTGCACTGAAAGATTTTTTACCAGCAACAGTAAGAGAAGTGACCCTGTTCCAGTCTAGCTGTCCTCCTAGTAGGAAGTTGAGGGAGAAAAACAAGGGCGAAAAGGATTCCACCAAAGAGAATTCTTCAGAGAAGCACCAGGAGAAAGAAAACTGGAAGAGGCTACTGAACCCTTCGGATCTGGCACCAAAATTATCTAAATCTTCAGAACAGACTCTCAAATCAGAGCCTATTAGAATCAGGTCACCACCTTCTTTGCTCTTGGGAATCCATGTAGTAGCTGGAACCAGTCAGTCCTCTGCTCTGATCCCCCTACAAGAGAGGTCTTTCTATTCCTAAAGTTAGTGAGGTTATCAAGGAGCCTATCTGACACTGATGTCGGGAGAAAGATGAGGAAATTCTTGCAGACCCAGTTTCTGCTATGAGTCCACCCTGCAACCCCCCCCCCCCCCATCCCCACTAGCCAGAAGCTGTCCCTTCCATTCCTCTATTGGTTTTGCTTCTTCACTAATTCAACTGTTGGATCTAGTGTCAATGGATCCATGTGTTACCCCAGGGATTAATTGTATCAGAGCCCAAAAGACTGGGCCTCTTCGACTGGTGCCTGTTGGTAGGGATCAACTCTGAGATTCTTGGATCCTTCCTTTCCTGTCGGCACTTTGGCCCTCGACAGTTCAGCTACAGTGTTGCCTTCAGAGCTGAGCCGGATCAGGTAAAAAGCCATGCCCTTGTCAGGGTCTTCAGATCCCACAGGACACCTTCATGAACAGTTCCTGCTTTGGCTTTTGAGGCATTTGAAAGAGTTCTGAGAGCAGATGTCATGTCCACACTCTGAACAATTTTATCCCTTGCTGATGTTTTTGGCAGCTCCTCCTGTTGCCATGGGCCAGTCAGCATCCAGAGGGCTGAAGAAAGTCTATGTATGTGTATTCCCCATCTACTTCTGAGTCTTTCTAAGAACTTCCTGCCACAATAGTACACAAGAAGGAGGTGTAAAAGGAGGCATCTTGATTTTCCCAATGAGTGTCTAACTGAAGATACTGATTTTGATGAAGGGGCGGGTTCTTCTAGATCCCCCAGAGGATATCTCCTTTGGACACATTCTAGAATTATTGAAACAGAAGGGGGGATGGTCCACCCACAAACCCTTATTTCTCGAGGCCTTCAGGGCTAGCCTTCTACTACCTGGGTAGTCCCTCCCACTAACAAACTCATGTATTTGGTATTGCATTGGGCCTGGAAGGAACCGGGTGTGTTGGGACCATTTCCCTGAAGGCCAGGCAAGACTTAAGTCTTTCCTAAAGACAGGCCATACTGGAACAAGGGTCTCATGTCAGATTTCATTGTGGTAGTAGTGGCCACAAAGAAGTAGCTTTCAGAAGAGAGCTTATACTGTCATTCCACCTAACAGGCACTGGATAGGTTTGGAAATCTGGTTTACACCTCAGCAACCTTTGCACTTGGGGTAGAGGAACTTGATCTAGGAACTCTCCAACTCTCTATCCTGGGGTCCTTACCTGCAAAGTCCCGTAAAACCACGGATATGCAGTTGCCTGCCATACAGTCTCTCTAATGTGTCCATGCACCTGCTATTCAATGCAGTTGATGGCATGTCAACAGCAGCTGGCATTCCTGGATGCATCTCTGTGATTTTGCTGAGCATTTCAAAATGTCCTTCATCAATGCCATTGTGATGGGTCCACCCTCTTTGGACTAAAATTGAAGGAAACACTTTCTAAAAGGGAACAGGATGACACGATCCTGTCTGATAATGGCCCATTTCTAGGAACCAAAAGGAGGGTAAGACACTTTGGTTCTGTAAATTGCAGGGTTTTAGGCCTGACACTTAAATGACAGCCTCCTGCCAAAGGCAGAGGGGCAATAATTGCAGTGGACATTGCCCATGTGGCAGAGGTGGTCTGCATAACTGAAGGTTTCTGGGCCCCTTCTCTGACAAACCCTTCCAGCACTCAGAATTATTGCCTGACTGCTGCACACTGGAAGTAGTGTGGGGTACTTATGTCTGCACCCCTCAGCCTCGACAGCCATCACCCAAAATACTTGATGCACAGAATAATAACCAGAGGATACATGCTCATACCAATTATGTTGAGAAGCCATGAGGGTTTGGCAGTGGATGATGTCTTCCAGGCACTTTCTGGTGGCAACACACATCCCAGGGAATACTGATGATGTTCATCGTGCGTACAGCTGCAGTCATAACAGATGGGTTATCCTGCCGTCAGGCGGGTCCTCGGTCGGCCAAATTCCAAAGTCTAGGTCCGGCGTCGGTTGTCGTCGCCTCTTCCCTGACATCAGTGCGGCAGGGGTATAAAGGAGCCAGCCGATGCCATCTTCTCCCGTCTTTCTTGCCGCGCGGTGCCCGAAGCAGAAGCAGCTCGCAAGTGCCAGTCGGCCAGCTCCTTAGATTTACGAAAATATTTCAGCCGAAGTCTTCTTGAAAGCGAAGTACCCCGTTGGGGAAACTTTTCTTGCCTCAGACCGATGTCAGACAAAGTTAATAATTGTATTTCATGTGGGAAGCAAATACCGCATAAGGATTTCCACTCTTTCTGTATTCCTTGCTTAGGCCCAGACCACGACGTCTCGGCCTGCTGTTTTTGTGCTAGATTCAACAAATGCACTATTAAGCGTCGGGCGGAGTTCGCCCTTCACTATTTTGGTAAAAAATTTAATTATATTATGTCGTCGGATACTCCGACTCCAGTTTTGAGTAAAAGACGCAAAGATAAGGACCGACATACGAGGTCCGCGACTTCTACTGACACCACGCTAAGGCCGACTACCGATTCTCTGGTTCTCAGCGAGGTGCCTACGCAGCCCCTGAGTACCGATGACACTTCATTACCGGTGTCCTCAGTACCCAAGGTCGCAGGCTCTTCGGTTCCCATTCCAGCTACAGATACCGACGCCACTCTTGGCGGGGAAACTCAGAGTTTAGACAGGCCTGCCATTTCTCAAGGTGTCTTCAGGTCTGCCTTCTTCTCTATTAAAGCTTTCACAAAATCTAAAGCAGCCATTAAAACTAAAAAACAGGGACCTCAGACCCCCTCTCAAGGCCCTATGCCTAAAAAACAGATGCTCAAAATGGCTGAGGATTTGATTACTCTTATCAGGTGTTCTCAACCCCCCTCGGACAAAAGGCCCAGATTAGAGGAAGACTACCCTTCCTCAGATCAAGCCTCTATTACCTCTGAACATTCTGAGGACCAGGACTATACCTATTCTCCTTTTGAAGACTCTGATGCAGAGGAGTCTATTCCCTCGGTCTCCCCCCCTGAGGACTACTCTTTTGGGGAAACCCTGCATACTTTGAGGGAACACTTTCACTGGGAAGGCCAAGATTACTCAGATTCCAAGAAAAGGCTCAGGGATTTTCTCTTGCTCCCCCAGCATAGGCCCCTGGCTATCTCTCCTGTTTTAGATATATTAGATGATGTGTACACAGAAGCCAGCCTCAACTCAGATTCTTTACCTCCAGCTCCTGTTAAACCAGACAGGTATTACCGGGTTCCTGATTCACACCAGTTCCTATACAAAAGCCATACTGCTGACCCAGAAACTATTTCACAGGGTCCCAAGTGAATTAATTAAGACCTCTACTGCTAAAAACCCATTACCTTCAGAGAGAGATTCCAGAGCTTTAGAAAGGTGGGGGTAAAAAGGTGTATACCTCGGCCACTTTAACCATGAGGGCATTAAACTGTCAGTTTCATATGTTAATGTATCAACAGTTTTTGTTATCTCAGTTGAAAAGCAAAATGACACAACCAGAACAACCAGATTTAAAAGAGTTGCAAGATTTGTTGCATGGTGCAGAGCAAGTGGGCAAACATACCTTGCAGTGTGGTTTTGATGCTTTAGAGGCCTCATGTAGAGCTGCTGTTACAGGGTCTGTCATACATAGACATGCTTGGCTCAAAGAGCAAGCCTTACCAGATCATGTCAAAGCTAAATTACTAGATGCACCTCTTCAAAAAGATGTATTGTTTGGTGTTAAAGCTGAGGAGGTACTAAAGAAAATGGAGGAAAAAGCGAGATCAATGCAAACAGTGAAAGATTTCCTGCAAGTACAACCTCCACGTTTCAGCAGAAACTGGCCTTCAAAAAATTGGTCCTTTCCAGCCACGGACAGACCTCAAAGAGGCAGATACAGACGCCCGAGGGGTAGAGGGCAACCTCAAGGATCATTCACAGCCAGACAATAGCAAGCACCAATCCCAAGAGGTGGAGAAGATAGATCACAGTCATTCAGAAAGCAGATACAATGACTTCCCCCTTTACCTGCCAAGCAAAGCTTTAATGGCAGCACCTTTGGGCGGAAAACTGGCGTTATTCTCAAAAAAATTGGCATATTGTCACAAAAGACAAATGGATTCTGGACATTATAGACAGAGGCTACAGATTCCACTTTCACACCCTTCCAAAAATGAGAGGCATACCAAACCTGCCACAAAATCAAAGGGCAGAGGCATAAAAACAAATTTCAGCTCTCAAGGACATGAAAACTATTCAAGAGGTACCTGCAAAAGAACAAGGTCAAGGGTTTTATTCCAGACTATTCCTGGTACCAAGGAAAGACAAAGATTGGAGACCTATTTTAGACCTATCCATCCTAAACACATATTTACAGGTACCAAAATTCAAGATGCTCACATTACAGCAGCTTCTTCCCATGCTGGGCAAGGAGTCTTGGCTGGTAACTTTGGACCTCAAGGAGGCATACCTGCATGTCCCTATCAGACAAGATTGCAGAAGATACCTCACATTTCTTGCAGGTTCAACCCATTATCAATTCTCTGCATTGCCCTTTGGCTTATCTACTGTGCCCAGAGTGTTTACGAAATGCCTGGCATCAGTAATTGCCTTCTGCAGACTTCAAGGAATATAAATATACCCATATCTGGACGACTGCCTGATCCAAGCGGACAGCAAGGACATACTTTTGAAACACCTGGCGTTCGTAATAAAACTGCTGAACTTTCTGGGATACACAGTCAACAAAAATAAATCAAAACTAATACCCTCTCAAAAAATAATTTTCCTGGGTGCCAGCTTGAATACAACCCCCCAGATGGCCTACCTCATGCCAGACAAACAAGGGCAACTATCTCAATACTTCAGCAAAATGGCAACCTTCACCAGGCTGACTGCAAGGAAAGTCCTGCAGACTCTGGGATTCATGGCATCTTGCATCCTTCTGATCCCATGTGCAAAGCTGCATATGAGGAAACTTCAATGGTACCTAAAAAACTTATGGTCTCAACACAGCCACAGTTTGGAAACAATTATACCACTCATTCCATGTCTTCAAAAGGAATTTCTGTGGTGGGCTCAAGCATGCCAAAGAAACATAGGTCTCCCTTTCTGCGTACCTCAAGCAACTCAAATCATCACAACAGATGCCTCGGACTACGCCTGGGGGGCACACAGATCAGTGCATTCAGGGAAAATGGTCCCAAAAAGAGAAGCACCTACACATTAACCAAAAGGAAATGCTAGCAGTGCAAAATGCTATTATAGCCTTCAAGGACCTACTGCATCCAGGCCAGCTATTGATGAGGACAGACAACACCACAGTGATGTGGTACATAAACAAACAGGGGGGAACTCATTCATACCCCCTGTGCAGACTAGCCATGACCCTATGGAACACAGCTCTGGAATTGCAAATCCAACTTCAGGCACAATTCCTGCAGGGAAGGAAAGCACACTGGCAGACAGCCTAAGAAGAAATATGACAGATCCACACGAATGGAAGTTGCATCCTTAAGTTTTCGCAAAGATAACTCAGGCATGGGGACAGCCAGACATAGATCTTTTTGCTACCCACAGAAATTACCAATTAAAAAAAATTTTGTTCAAGGACCTATCATCCACAGGCCTGGAAAGTGGACGCACTTTCTTTCAATTGGACAACGTTGACAGTCTATGCCTTTCCGCCTCTTCCTCTGCTGCCCAAAGTTCTATTAAAAGCCAGAGCAGAGAGGCCGAAAATGATTCTCATTGCTCCAGATTGGCCAAGACAACACTGGTATCCACTCCTGACACATTCCCCAGCATGGATCCTACCTCTAGTGCCTCTTCTGTTGTCCCAGCACAACTTCAAAACTCTTCACAGCCAGCTCAAAGCCCTAAATCTAGCTGCATGGAGAATCCCTTGATTTCCCAACAGACCCTCCTCTCCAAGGAGGTGCAGGATGTCATTTTGGAGGCCAGAAGACCTTCTACTAGAAAAGCCTACTCTGCCAAATGGAAACGTTTTTGTGCCTGGAATCAGAAAAAGGGCCAGAATCCTTGGGTAATAAATTTACCTCAAATTTTACAGTACCTAGCTGAGATGTTAAACAGTGGACTTTCCTTCTCCTCCATCAAAATCCACGCTTCAGCCATTTCTGCACAATACAACACAGATCCTCCTTTATTCTCTCATCCTGTCTTAAGACAGTTCCTCAGAGGGGCAAAGAATATAAAACCCCCAAGGAAACCACCAGTCCCTGCTTGGGACCTCAACTTCATATTGGAAAAGCTGACCCTTCCTCCATTTGAGCCAGCTGTTTCAACAGAACTACAATACTTGTCATGGAAAACAGCCTTCCTTCTGGCATCACCTCAGCACGCAGGGTTTCGGAACTACAGGCCCTCATGGCTGTGCAACCTTTCATCATTTTCCATCAGGACAGAGTTTCCTTACGAACCAACCCTACCTTTATGCCAAAGGTAGTATCCAGTGTAGCCTTGATTCAGACTATCCACTTACGTACCTTTTACCCTAACCCACAAAACAAAGGGGAAAGACTTCTGCATTCCTTGGACATTCACAGACAACTTCGTTATTATTTGGACAGGACAAAACCATTCAGGAAATCCGAGCAACTCTTTGTGTCCTATGCTACAGGTGCTCAAGGAAAGGCTATCTCCAAACATACAATCTCAAAATGGATAGCCCACTGCATACGCTTTTGTTACTCATTTCATGGAAAAGCTGTGCCTTCAAGCATCAGATCCCACTCCACAAGGGCCACAGCTACCTCTGCAGCTTTCCTCAGGGGGGTTCCTACCAAGGACATTTTGGAAGCAGCCACTTGGAGTTCAGTGCACACTTTCTCCAAACACTATCACCTTCCACTTTACTCTAAATCTAGAGTGGGATTTGCCACAGCTGTCTTGCAGGGCATCCTTGCTCCTCCGAGTTCCACTTAGTGCCTGCCACCCCTACTTAGCTTTGGGATTCTTCCCATCTGTTATGACTGCAGCTGTATAGGTTCATAGGTTCATAGATTAGTACTAAGCTAACTGCCCTTGCGAGCCATTTTAAGCCTAGCCAATTATCCCTTGTGAGACTCAAACCCTGCACCTTGTGCTTGCAAGGCAAGCACCTTAACCATTAGGCCACCCTCACACGATGAACATAGTACAGTTTTGTACCTACCATAAATGTAGATGTTCGAGTGCTCATACAGCTGCAGTCCAGGTTTCCCCCCCCTCCATCCCCTCTTAGGACAGGCCTTATGACAAACACCTTCTCATACAACCTATTTGGGGTATTCTTTTATGGTGTATTTGCTTGCAACTACTGTTTTTTGATTATTCTATATTGCATTATTACATAAGTTTATGTTTTGCCTTCCTTCTGGGGGCACCTGACATCTGGGGCAAGAAAAATTGAAGAAGATGGCGTCGGCTGGCTATTTTATACCCCTGCCGCACTGACATCAGGGAAGAGGCGACGACAACCGACGCCGGACCTAGACTTTGGAATTCGGCCGACCGAGGACCTGCCTGACGGCAGGATAACCCATTTGTTATGACTGCAGCTGTATGAGCACTCGAACATCTACATTTATGGTAGGTACAAAACTGTACTTTTTCGCAGACAGGCCAGAAGATCCATTCTCCTGCCTCAAATGTGGTCTGACAGTCAAGATATGGCAGCACAGATTTTCAGCTACTGGGACCAGCCATGCTGTGAACTGTTTGTGACCCCATCCAACTTGTAGTGCAGCAACTACTTCTCCCTGATTCTCTATGCAAGTGAATCAAAGAGGGGCAATTTGATCTACACTTGGCCTGCGGGTCTCCTGTATACTTAACTACTCACTCCCCCCACTCTGAAATTTCTTTAGAAGGCCACATGGTACAAGACGAAAGTGATCTTCGTTGCTCCCTTTTGGCCTTGGCGGGTATGGTTCTGCTGTCTCTGGCCTCACTTGCTACATCTTCTATGGTGCTGAAACATTTTCCAGACCTCATTTTTCTCCTGTTCTGCAAGCCACATCCAGACATAGCAGCCCTGAAATTAACCACATGGTTTGTCAAGTTCTAATGATGGCCAGATGGTCCAGGCTTTCCTCTTCTATGCTTCATGTCATACCATCCTCTCTAAAACCTTCTACTAGAAAGGTGTATAAAAATAAATGGAAAATATTTTCTGTATTGGCTTCCAGCAGGGGCATGGATCCCTTTTCAGCCCCACCCCCTTCTATTTTGGATTTTCTAGGTGGTCTTTTCCAAGAAGGGCACTAGTTATTCTGCTGTTAAGGTTCAAATGGTTGCCTTCTCAATTATTCATGTGAGAGGGAAGCATACCCCTATTGTTTCTCTGTTATCCAAAACCTTTTGAGGGGGAAATGTCTTCTTTGCCCTCCTTTAAGGGGACCCTGTCCCTCCTTGGGATGTTACCATTTTACTCCAGGTTTTGGCCAAACCCGCTTTTGAACCTGCTGCAACTGCAGAGTTTTTCTTTCTTGGAAGACGGTCTTTCTGGGGGCAGTTACCTCAGCTTGAAGAATTTCAGAGCATCATGTCCTTTACTGTAAGCTTCCTTATTTGGTATTCTTAAACCAATTCTATTCTCAACGTGCCTTTGAAATTTGCATTGAATTAGATGATTAACTTGTCAGTTTTCTTTCCAAATTTCTCCATCAAGCGGAGTACACTTTGCATGTGATGGATGTATATCCCCAATTGGGATTATTACATACATCATACCAAACCTAGAAATACAGACCAGCTGTTTGTTTCCTTCTGTTCAAGTTGGGAAAAGGGGTTTCCAAGGTAACTCTTTCCAGGTGGTTATCTGAGTGTATTTCATTTATGTATAAGCAGAGAGGGTCATTCTTACTGGGTAACCCTAAAGCTCATTTTTCCAGGGCAGTTGCCACTTCCCCAGCCTTTTTTCTCAAGAGTTCATATTGATGGCATCAGTGCTGTGGCTATTTGGTCTACTGTGTATACCTTTATATCCCATTACAAGTTGGATTTGCAGTCCAGGTCTAGGGCTGTGTTTGGTTCCTTCATCCTACAGAATAGCCTCCCATGAGACCTCCCAGGAGTTAGGCAGATGGTTTGTGTCTCTGTCCCATCAGTTGAGGATGGATGGAAAAGACAACATCAGCTGCAAACGTTATGTACCTACCATAATGCTAGATCAGTATTGTCTCCTTCCATCCTCTTCACCTTTCCTTCCCTCTGTCCCCTGCCAAAAAGTTTTACTATTCTTTGGCTCCTGACTGACCACACTGGACATTCCTAAACCCTTGTCTGTATTGTGGGCACTGACTGCTCTTTTGCCAGTACCCATGTGGATATATTGTTTTATTACCAACATATCTCTGTGTTAGGCAAGCAAAGTCAAACTGAGGTACTCAGCTGAAGGATAAGAATTAAGGGTCAGAAGAAGAGCCCGAACCTTGGATCCAAAGGTCTAAAAGCTGCTTGCATCTTCATTTGAAGAGGACAGAAGATGACAACACAGATCTAGAGCTATGGTAAGTACATAACTTTTGTTTTCATTGCCTGATCTTTTATTTGCTTTACCCTATACTGTTTGTCCAAATCCACTGTGCTGCACAAATATTACTCTAACTTTTTTGAGGGGTTTCATATTACGGTGCAAAGAGCAGTTTTTGTTTTGTATGTACATGTAAATACTTTGGTATAAGGTTTTTTGGAGAAGGGCTCCTGGATGCCAGTTTTCACAAAGTCAGATGTCAAATCAGGTGTAGTTGAAGCAGAGGCTTTTATAAAGTTAAGTTGGGGGAATGGGTTTGTCTGGAGAAAAAAAACATTCTGACTCTCTTGCTTTCTATTTCTGCTTTGCCTTCCATCATTTGCTGTACTTTTCTTCCGTGGCATTTTCTGTAATGGATTACTTTATATATGTGCAGCCATATTCAAGAAAGTTGTGATCTTAGTGCAGTTCATTTGCACTTACATCGCTGAATTTTCTTAGACCTTATAAGCATACAGTGGCGTTTTTGTTCTTCACAAGTGAATACTAGGCTAATTGCCCAGAATGGCCATTTTAAGCCTAGCCAATAACCCCAGGTTAGAATCAAACCCTGTACCTTGTGTTTATAAGGTGAAGACATTGACCATTATGCCAGATCCACCCCCTATAAAGAATGACTGCACTAATCTGTTCAAATTGTTGTTCATAGGCAAGTACTAGGCTAACTACCCGTGTGTGTGCTATTTTAAGCCGAGACAGTTGCTCTCAGAGGTAAGAATCAAACCCTGTACTTTGTGTTCATGGGGTAAACACCTTAACCATTATGCCAACTCCCAACCCATCTGCAGTCTTTATTTGCTGGAGAGGATTTGTTTTGCCCCTTAATATGCTGCCATAAGACCATCTTCATCTTAACCCATTTTTTGGTTGATTCTAGAACATTTTCTCCTGATTTTCATATTTTTGTTTTATATTCTAACTGCTTAAATTGTTGCTGATGATTACAGAAAGAGTATAGCCCATATCCATTTGAATAAACAAAGTTCACTATTTCTAGTGCCAGAAGTCTGTAGCTGCTGTCACATGGAAAGACTTTGTATAAAATTCGGCATTGACACTGAATGTGTGCCAGTAACTAACCATGACAGCCCTGCTCTCTTTTCACTTATCAGGTGGACTTTTTTTTTTGCTCTCTGAATGACTTAGAATACGGTAAGTGGATAGAAATGAAGGATGTATGATTTTGGACAGGAGTCCAGTTATCATAGCCCTAACTTTTGCATATTTTAAAAAGACTAAACATTGTTTGGCTTTCTCTATTTTCCACTCATATAATCCAAAAAAATATTCTAGTTATTGACTATACTGTATGTTGAGGGAGAGATCAGATAACTAAATGTGACAATATTCACATTTGATTTTAGCCCTTTCTTATGCACCGCTTGTTTCTGAGGGTTAGTTCCTCTTGTAGTGAGATGTGTCAATAACACTCCATGTGCATTCATCTGCAGATTTAGTTAACCAGCATTCCTGATTCCCAGTTTGAAGATTAGAGAGGCATATGTTGAAAAGGAGGGGTCTCTGTACTGAGCCCTGGGGTTTAATACTTTCTTAGGAGGTGCCTCTCACCTTATCTATGTGGGTTCTGTCTTTCAGCCAGTAAGCTGTCCACCTCACCATATATGGATCTACTTTTAAGGTACTTGATTTGCTTATGAGGCAAACATATGGGATATTATGCCAGATACTTTGGTCAGATTTAAAAAAACTGTGTGAACAGAATGACCACTGTCAATTGCATGTGTGATGTTTTTGAAGAAGTTATCTAATTTGAGAAGGCGGACACTCCCTTTGACAAAGCCAAAACTGATGTCAGTCTAGCCTGATAAAGTTCGTGATGTCATAGTTTATGATGTCAGATATAATGAGCTATGGCTTTGCAAATCAGACTAGCCAGGCTAATGGAGCTGTTATGGTTTCCCAGGTCAGTAGTAAGACTGCTCTTGTGTAGGCGCATCACCAGTCTTCTTTCTTATACACTGTGGACAAATCATGTAATATACTGATAATCTCCGGTACAAGAGAAGCAAATAAATGTGTGTGTTAGTGGCTCAACAGGTAGCACACTCGCCTTTGGTGTTAGAAGATCGGAAGGCTATGGTTACTATTCCCACACTAGATGTTTGATACTGACGCTGAAGTGCAGCATAAGGGGGTGCTACACTATTGATTATGCCATCCTTTGGATGACATGTTAAACTGAGGTCCCGTCTGCCGGAGATGATGGTAGTTCAGGTGGATGTAAAAGATCCCATGACAGAAAAAAGAGCAGCAGAAGTTCCCTGGTGTCCTGTCTAAATTTCCCTTGTCAGTATGAATTCAACCTGAAAAGAGGACAGTGGCCTAATGGGACTAGCCTGCTCAACAAAGTGTAAGTAAATAAAAATAGAATAAAATTTATACGAATGTTAGTATGATTTCACTGCACACGGATGTATTCTTAGCAAATCATGCTGTTACATATTTGGACTTGGCCATCAGCAACATTACAGAGAATTATGCTTTGAGCTTAGTTTTGTTGATCACTTTTTGGTGGCTGGCCCTGCAGTGGTTATTCTTCTGCACCGTTCTGTGCAGCTGATAGCTAATACAGTGATTTAAATATAACTGTTGTTTCGTGCTGATGTTGTACATTACTGTATCAAATTACCTGATGTAAAGAATAAAGTGTTTGTGTATCTTGATTGTCATAAGTCACATCTTTGTACTGCAATTGCATTTCATCTGGGCATCCTTACACAAGAAGCTATTTCCTAAATCCATCTTCAGTTGCTAAGAAAACAGCTTACTACCTTTGAAGTTTATTTGATAAACCTCTGTTGTGATCATGCCTACAAAATATCTCAACAGTTCACTCACACTTGTGAATTTACTAAGTAACTGTTTATATGATCTATCGAGTTTGTTTAGTTGTTATAGTGGGTACATTCAGATTGACCTCCTATAACAAACTGCTGTAGATTCTATCTCTTGTATGAAACATTTTGTTGTATTTTGTAACTAGTTTAATTAGGTACACAGTGTTGCAGTGAAGTAACATTGTCGTCTCACAGCAAGAGGATCTTCAGTTTGTTTCTTGGCAGGGATGCCATTCGCATGAATTGTCCATAGGTGTGAATGTACTTGCATTTGCGTGGTGCAGAACAACTAATATTACAGGGCTAACTACCTGACAGTGGCTCTGTATGATGGTCAGTGTTGCTGTGACATCCCAACCCCACGTGGAAAAAAGGAGGTGATGGAAGGATGAAGACCATGAAAGGTAGTGTGCATACATTCATGACCTAGTGTCATCTGTGTTGTATGCTTCTCTGGGCACCATGTCCTTTTTGCCAAACAGCCTGCACCTTTGTGACATTTGCTTATTGTGCTTAATACCAGTGAATGTGAGCTGTCCGTACCAGAGCTAGACACAGGAGACTATCTCTCTTTTGCCCTACGAAAGGGATTATAAGAACCTTCTTTTTGAGACCAATAAGGACTAATATCCTTACATGTAGCTGTTCTGTGAATTACCAGTCTTTTTAATAGATATTAAGGCACAAGAGGTCATCTGTATACTGGTCTGTTGCACCTTTGCCTTTTCTCCAAAAAGAAAAAAAATAGAATTCTAGGAGGAGCCAGTAACCTGTTGAACAATCTTGTATATGTATTCTAATTCCAGTCCCACTACTTCTGAGAACAATGATTTCCTCCTGCATATCCCTGGCAATGTAGAACAATGTCTTAACATAGAATCACAGGGCAGCTTCATTTTAAAATACAATACATGTAACAGTAGAAGAGAAAAAATGTTCAGATAATTAAAATATAGGACCCTTCATCATACAGAGGAAGAAATTAAAAAAAAAATGCTTTTTAATCCATGGTTTTGTAATATGAATTCCACTGATTAGTTAAGTAATTCAACTAATTCCTCCAAGTGTCCATAGGAAAGCTGAGCAGAGTATAATGGCTAGACCTGTTTGAAATTGTATTGAACTTTCATACTCACTCAATAAATCCAGCAATAAATATTTAAGTCTATAGGGAACCACAGCTCAAATCAGACTGATGAATTTCACCATTATAAACTACGAAGGAAGAAACTGTTACGTTCACACCAACAGTGATACTCCTTTGTATGCTTTGTCAGTACCACAATTTTTGCAAATGCCAATAATCTGTTAGATAAATTCTCAAGGCTGAATCCTAAACAACATGTAAACTTTTCATTTGAATGAATGCATTTTTTTTTATGAGAAACATGCATCTTAAACATCTGCTTGAAACTGCGTCTGTGTCAGAGAGGGATAGAACCCTGACTACACACCATATGACACAAGTTCAGTTAGTGGTTTAGGTATTGTTAAGAACCAGAGGGCCAGAAGAGGTGCAGCTTCTTACCACTGTGTCTGCGTGGGGAAAGATTTGCTGGCATCTTTTCCTGTTTTTGTAGTAGTGTTTTTTCAAGGGTAAGCAGGGGCCAGTTTCAAACAAGCATTGCCACAGATGTTGGGAGGAATATGGGTATGGCTGCTGTAGCAGGGTGTATGTGAGAGCATTGCTTCTCTTTTAAGGGGGCATTGGAAGCTCCTGCAGTGATGTTAGTGCTTAAGTTACCACCAAGGGGGTGGAGTTAGGGAAACTGTGTAAAAAATGTCCTAATGGCTGCCTGGTTAATCGCAGTGTCACAAACCTCTCTTGCTCTATAGTTGGATGATTGGGCTCCCGGGGCTCTCACACCATTGCAGGGAATAAGTGGGCCCTGGAGCTGTCAACTAACTGAGGAACAACTAATGGGTAGGCATGACAGTTTCTTGTTGGTTGGCAGGCATGGGGGTAGAAGCAGCACCTAGAAGAAAATCTACATGAAGGAAGATAGCCATGATTATTCATTAAAACTTAGTTTTTATTCTTGTTTCTATTTCTTTTTTTTTTCTTGGAAGATCCTTATGTTTATCATAATTTATTTTTATGAATAGTCAGGACAACACTTTCTTTGGCACTGTAAGAAGATTGTTAGAGGAATTATTGCCATTATTACATTTTAAAACCGAGAAGTTCAGGAAACAGCTTTAGGGAAAAATTGAGGATGTGATTTAAACAAGTCCTTCCAGCTCATATTACTAGATAATGTATACAGTTTGATGTCCACAGTATGTCTACTTTCCCAGTACAGTCAACTGTCTTACCATTAGGAAAGAAAACAGTCACATAATAATTAAATTATATATTACTGAAATAGTGTATATACTGAAATGTTCTTCACACTGAACTGCAGCATGCCGAAAAGCAGTGTGTACCTAATCCATAATGTTCGATAGGGCAGGTTGTAAGGTACAGAGTTATTCTAGGTGAGACACCCATTCAAACAAAATTAATGGAGTTTCTGCTATTCTCATTAATTTGCAGAATAAGGACAGTTCAAATTATTAGCAGTGATATGAATATTTTCCAATGTTCAAAGAACCTGATCTTGAAAAATATTTTTTATAGTAGTTTGGTTTATTCTCCATTTGTAGTAACAATATGTCAGATTAGTCTTTTGGTATTCTTCAATATATTGAATTTGTAGGAATTTAAATTCCTTTATATTTAAGATTATTGTGTATTCTTCATATGCACCACTAATGCACTATAATTTTCTTCATGTGGGAATTAGCTACAGATGGTTGTTGGACTTTTCCCAATTCCCAGAGCTCAGTAGGTGTCGGGCATGGGGTGACTTTGTCCCAGTGTAGAGATGCATCCATCCTCAGAAAAAGAAAGCCAGATGGCCAACACCATCTGCAGTTTATTTTGCCACAGACTTATATGCATCTATCATATTAACCATTGCTCAGCCCAGTATCCAACCCAGAGTACCTTTCCTTGTTGTTACTCGAAAGAAGAAAATATCCTTTAATACATCTCTTCATAGGTGTGTACTAGGCTAATGGCCCGGAAGCCTTTACAAGCCTAGCCCATAGAAGTGCCCTGGCATTGTGCCGCTCGACATTAGTTGTCAGTGCCTCTGTCAAGTAGAGCCACTGGAAATAGTCCCTGTGAACTTTCTATTTCCCATCCACTCATCAAGATTTCTGTCAAAGAGGGCCAGTGAGGTGCTCTGCTTGAAATGCATGGGAAGTCTATTCCAGAGCATGGTCAGTCTCTGGGTTAAGAACCTGTCCCTCCAGCATATTTTGTTGATTGTGGTAATGAGGTTGCGGTCTCTGGAGCGTATGGTGCGGAGGGATTGGGATTTCTTTAGATGTAACATTTCTAACAGAGGGAGTTAGTTAAGCTTAGGAAGAGAGATTGGAAAACCCAGTTACAAGGGAACAATGGGAAAGGGTATGTGTATGGCTCCCAAGAATGCAACAAAATCCAAAAGGTTTAGGATTTTTGATTGGAAGTGTTTGCATAGATATTTTTATACCCCAAGCAGATTTCAAAGAATATTTCCTTAAGTAGATAGCAAATGTTGGAGGCGTGATGGGGAAGAATGTGGTAACCATGAACATATGTTGTGGGGGTGTAGTTAGCTGGCAGATTTAAAAAATTCCCTGCAGAGTACTCTGTCAGAAATATTAGGTGAGCAAATGGCTATAACTAAGTAAATGATTCTTTTGAGCTGGGACACACGATCTAAATTGCACATAGTAAGGACTTGTTAAGTTTAATTGTGTTGGTTGCCAAAAAAAGCAATTACTAGTAAATGGAAATCAAAGTCCAAAAGAACTATATTTGAACTATTGAATTTTATATAAGAGTTAAGGGAACAGGAAGAGGAATTTTTGGAAAAGGGAAGGAGTAAATGACATAAAATACATTGAAATTGTGGGAGCAATATAAGCAGAATAATCTGGAGGAGGAGGAGTGAGGTTTAAGGGGAAGGAAGAAATTCAGCAATTTATGTAATGTTAGACTGATTATGGTTACAAAGAAGGAAAAATATGTGATGTATATGTTTTGTAAATGAAAAAAGTTTAATATGTTTTCTCTTTTCTGTTAATATATGTTTGCATATGTCTTAAGTGATAATTTAATAAAGGTGTTTACACACACAACCTGTAAACCTAATGAACCTTTACCGCTGTGGGTAAAGAAATCCTTGACAGGGACTACCATCTGTAGTGCTTATTCTACTAGACAGGGTGAGACTGAGAGAGGAGAGAGAGAGAGAGGTTGGCTTAGAGTTTAGAAAATGTAATGCTGGCCATTGTGCAGCCTTCATCATTTGGAAAACATTATCCATATCCAGGGCTACTATCACGGAAAGGCTGAGGCAAGGAGTATCCTTAGAAGGGATGCTAGGACATAGACAGATAATTCAGGCATAGTAAAGACCCAAAGATGCTGGTGCAAGAGATGCAGTGTCCCAGCTCTTGTCCTTGGCATCTGCCTTTGTCAGCAGTGTTTATCCAGCCTCACCAGTGGTGGACACACCAACAAAGAAAATCACATCATCATGGGCCTTGTATCAGGGGCCTGGTGCTCCAAAATATGAAACAGCACTGGTAATAATGTCTGACCTTCACGCAGAGCCTGTGGTGTCTCAAAATAAAAAGGAATCATCTTATTTTTGTTCACTAGAAACTTGTCTGGTAGAAAAATAAGAAGAATGTAACAAATTAACAAAGGAGGGGGCAAGGGACAAGCCATTTACTTCTTGCACGTTCCATTCTTAAGACATTTTTAGAGTATTCAGTTGCCAAGTGCAGATGGCAAAATACCAGACCGATATCCTGAAAGAGGCGTATGTTCTTGCACTGTATATAAAAGGTGAAACTGTCGGTGTTCAAATTTCCAGGCTAACACATGTAGGTGAGCATGTGATTAAGTATGGCTATGACGCCATGGACACAGGATCCTTTTCTATGGTATCTTGGTCAGTTATCCACATATATGCATGCATAGGCACAGCAACAAACCATTAATAGAGGACATTAAGGGGCAGTTACTCAGCACTTCCATTGATAAGAACTTCGTGTTCATTCCACTGGCACATGACATTTTTCAGAAAGATGAAGAAGAAAGGAAAAATGATGAAAACAGTCAAAGGGCTCTGGCTGACTAAGTTTGCAGATGACTGCAAACTAGGAGCAGTCATTGACTCCTCAAATGACCTATCCATCCTGCAGGAAGTTTGTCTCAAGTAAATGATGTCAAAATCATGGTCTGAAACTAAGTGGCAAAAAATATATTATTGTATCCTTTGGAAAGTTATCTACCCCAGGCAGTTACCACACTGACAGTATACCCCTAAGACCTGACCCAATTGTTTTGTGTTATGGAACTTACGTGGACAGTGACCTAACTTTTGATTACGTGTGTCTATTGTTTTAAGAAAGTCCTTCTATATTGCAGAGATTGTAAACAAAGAGATTGTGTCTAGATCTAGGGATGTCATTGTTCCTCTTTACTCAGCCGTCATTAGGCCAGTCTTGTAAAATAATGCTGCCTTTGACTTGTATCTGTCCAGACACATGCAATAACTGTAACACCCATAGAGATACAACATGTCTTACATGGACTGACTTTAAGCCCTTTCACTATAGTCTGTATCCTACATATGACTAAGAGATGACTTGTATTTGACATATAAGGCATCCTCCAACCCATTACTAGTGGATTTATCGCACATCAGCAAGTCAAATGGCATCAGAAATGCACTGCCTAGGGATCTAAAACTGTTTTGTAACATTAGTAGAAAAATTGGGGGAGACAGGTGTATTTCACAGAGAATACAGCTGATATGGAGCAGACTTCCCATCAACATAAAGCAAAGTTCATCCCTGTCCATTTTAAAGCACAATTTAGATTTGTGGATGGGAAGCAGAAATTTTACCCCAGGACAGATGCAGTTCCTAAATGTTTTATCCCATGCATAGGTCCGCTCAAATCATCTGTGGTATCGTCCCATTTATTCTCATTAGGGGTAATATATAATTATCGACCATGGGATGGGTAAGGGCAGTCTATAAGTAAATGGGACAGGGTACATTGGCTAGGCTTAAAATGGCCTGCAAGGGCAGCTAGCCTGGTACTTAACTATGAACCTATAAGAAGGCAGTATGTGTTCATATGCATAGTGCAAATATGTGATTTTGGTCTGGCAAAGGTCTTTGTAGACTGAAGCACCTCTTTTTACAGTTAGTGACGTTCCTGGGGGTGTTAATGTGCTGCTAATGGAGTATTAGGGAGTCTTGTCTTATCAAAGATCTTTTGGAAATTGGGCTTTCCAAAAACTGACTTGTTTGCCACTCACATGAATACAGTCCTCTCTTTTGTTTGGTTCAGCTAGTTAAGGGGAAGTTTACTGTGTGCATCCCTTTCTTGGAAGTTAGTATTTATGTATGTCTTTGCATTGTCATTCTCTGTCTCTCACACTCACTCACTCTCCCTACCACCCCCCCCCCCCTCCTCTTGTAACCTGTACCTCCTCAGAAATACAGGGAAGCAAAGCCAAAGGTTAGAAAGGTCAGAAACTCATCCTCATTGTATCATAATGACTGAGAAGGGTATAATTCTAGGCTGTCTCAGATCCCTGGCAGTACAGGAGCTTTTCTTGGTGCAAGCCAGGGAAGGCTGCTTTGGTTGGGGTGATAGTTGGCTTCAGTGCTTGGCTATTCCTTTAGATCCCTTGTTCCCACCAAGCCTTCCATCAGAATTGTAGACGACTATAGCTACTGGAAAGTCATCCTTATATCTTATTCTGTAACTGGAAAAGGATCTCCCATGTAGGCAGAGAGGTAACCTAAAACATTTTACTATGTAAGTTAGTTTGCAGATGATCCTGTCCTAAGATGGGCACTTTTTTGACTTCTTAGTTATTTCTTGGTCATACCACAAGTTTCTGTATTTTGGTGCATTGCACCATTGAGGAGGACAGAACTATGTCCAGGTAGTAGCTCATCAAGCAGCTCCTTAGGGGACAACAGCATTTTCATTTGCCATCTTCCATCTTGCAAAATCGCTCTCCTTTATGTCATCTTACCTTCATTGTTAATATTGTCTGCCCAACAGCTTAGCGGGATATGAAGTTTATTTTCTTGGAAGATGTTTTTCATTGTTGTCATTACCTCTGCCAACAGATATCAGACTTTCAGGCTGTTATTTGTAGGAAACCATCTTTATAAGAAGAGTAGGAAATGTGATCAGTAGTCACATGACAGAATTTACCCTACAGGCTGGTAGATGTACATTGAGGAGTTTGTCTCCTTGAGTTGTGAGGTAGAACTAGCAGAGGTTACCTCAGTAATCAGTGCTGGGGCCTCTCATGTTTGGCATTTATTTTGCAGACATCCAAACAAGTATCCCTGAAGTATAGTTGACCAAGTTTGCTTATGACTGCGAGCTGGGCACTATTATTTGCATATACACCAATATTAAACTGCTCCAAATATGGCTGGAATATGCCCATACCTGATGTACTGAAAATGGTCCTAAGCTAAATGCAGAAAAGTGGCACATAGCAGCATTTGACAAAAAAAGTGTTGCCAACTAATATGTTATAAGTGGCATAGCTCTTCAAACATATATGGTCATAACAGACATTGTGGACAAACCTCTCATTCAATTTTCATGTATCCACCATAATCAGGTAGTCATTCTGTCTGACCCAGATGATTTCCAAGGGAATGTCTTCAAGATCCAAAGAAGTAATCTTACCACTGTACTCTTTCCTTGTTAGAAGGTAGTGCACTCTTTGGTGTATGTAAATCCAAGCATTTCACATAACTGGAAAGGACCCAATGATTTTAACCCAAAAAATAGAAGACCTTAAATCCTTCAACTATTCCTATAGGTTAGCACAATTCTCCTTTTAATGTAGTAGTCTACCAGCTGCCCTGAAGTGACTTGTGTCTTATTTTTTGAACCATGAAAAATCCATTTCTATTTGACCTTCTCTTTTTTCACAAAACTACTGGCTCTAAAAACACCCAAGTTTATACCAACAAATAGGCAAGACTCATTAGAGGAATTGGTTCCCAACTCAATGAATTCCCAACCAATAGAAAAAGTTTCCACTGCAGGTCAAGCAAATTACCACTATGTCTTTCAATCTAGTTTTGATGATTGAATGGTTAGACATTTACACACAGGTTATCATGTTCAACCCTGTTTGTTTTGGGGGTAAGTACTATGAAGTATGCATAAAGGGTGGCAAGAAATTTTAAATGTCTGTTTAAAGGTGTGTATGGCTAGACTTCTTAGATCCCATGATTACTCGCCTAGTATTATTCCCGTGTTCCTGTTATCTTTGGAAACCTCTTTAGGTAGGCTAATAACCAGATGGGCTTCCACAACACCATCTTGGACAAATGAACCTGAGAGATAATAGGGAATCTGGACCTACGATAATTACTGGCTAATATGTTTCATCTTGTGCTTCATGGAATGTAGCCCACAATGAAGTCGGGCTCTTGAATAAAGAGTTCTGGGCAAGCTTCCAGTTGTAGCTGTTAAGTCAGACAAGAAGTCCCCTGCCTCATAAGGTAAAGGCGCTGTTGTGTGTCAGCACCCCATACCTGCTTCATAAATAACTAACAGTGGGTAAAACTGCCTTCCAGTTTATAGCCTGCTACAGACCACCCTCCCAAACCCAGGAACCCCACTCGGCCTTCCTGAGAATACTGGAAAATATGAAGCTCTCTCCAAACACCATTATATTGGGCGACTTCAGCTACCCAAACATAGACTGGGAGCATTACTCTAGCTCCAACACCCTAGCCCAAAGCTTCCTAGAATTTATAAACTCAAATGCTATGGAACAACTTGTTACCACTCCCACAAGAGGGGTAAACATACTGGACCTGATCATCACCAACATGGGGACTCTATGCTCCAGACCAGAAGTGTATCCCTCACTGGTAAGATCAGACCATAAACTAATCTCACTGGATATTCACATCCCGACCCCACCCCCTGCCAAGAAAACCACAGTGAAAAACTTCTCTAAAGCAAATTTCACACTCCTCAAAACCGAGGTGGAATCCTTCAAAGCCTGTGGAAAATACGGCCCAGACCACAGAATCCTTTATAAACGCATTCTATGAACACCTTCAGGAATGCATGGATCATGCAATCCCAAATAAAACCAAGACCCAATCCTCCAAAGGCAGACGTCCTGTCTGGTGGACCCCAGCCATAAACAAACTATACAATAGAAGGAGGAAGCTACTAAATGATGGAGCAAAATCCCAAAAAGGGAAGGCATCACTGATCAGTATTTGCAAAAAACTACGGGCACTCATAAAATTGTCTAAGGCCAGCTTCGAGAGAAAAATTGCACAGGACACTAAGGATAATCTCAAGGCTTTCTTTAGTTATGTTAGGAACCTGGGTGGTAATTCCCAGATATGCTCAGAATTAGTCCAAAATGACAAAAAATACACCAAACCCACAGACATTGCCAACATTCTAGCTGACAGGTTCAGCGCAAACTTCTCCCCCCCCTCCCCACCAAAAGGGCAAATATCTATCCCAGCAGAGTGCTGCCCCCCTGACATCTCAGATGCTCAGGTAAGAGCCACCCTCTCCAAAGCAAAAAACACAGCATCAATGGGACCAGACGGTGTCCCGGGCTGCGTCCTTCATGAACTCCAAGAAGAGCTAAACCCAAACATAAAACTACTGTTCAGTCTCAGCCTTACTACAGGATATGTGCCCAAAGAGTGGTGTACAGCAACAGTGGTCCCTCTCCATAAAGGTGGTGCCTCAACGGATCCTGGAAACTATCACCCCATAAGCCTGACTAGCTTGGTCTGCAAAGCTATGGAAAGGATCATCATGGACCTCATAAATAAAGATATTGGGGACCTACAGAGACTGGATCCTACCCAGTTCGGCTTTGTTAAGGGCAGATCCTGCCTCTTAAACCTGGTTGATTTCTTTGAAACAGTCACCAAGGCCAGTGACGAGGGGAAGGTGGTCCACACAGCCTACCTGGACCTCGCAAAAGCCTTCGGTACAATACCCCACTCGGGCATTATAGATAAGCTCAACAGCTTAAATATAAACCCCTATGTCACTAGATGGATTGCAAACTGGCTCAAGGACAGAACCCACATGGTTAGACTTGCTGGAGCCATATCAGACTCCAAACCAGTTACAAGTGGTGTCCCACAAGGCTCAGTCCTGGGACCTCTCTTGTTCAGTATATATTTCTCGGAGGTACAGGCCAACACGGAAGGACTGTGGCTGACCAAGGTCGCAGATGACTGCAAACTGGGTGCCATAATCGACTCTCCAGCCGACACAAGCATCCTCCAAAAGGGCCTCATAGAAACAGACAACTGGTGCCAGAGCCATAGCCTCAAGCTAAATGCCAAAAAGTGTATAGTCATCCCCTTTGGCAAAAACAAAGTGCCCACAAATTACCACAAAGGTGGCAATCCATTATGTACAGAAGAAGTAATTAGGGACCTGGGGACCCAAGTTGATAGCAATCTCTCATTTGTCAACCACGTGGCCAAAGTGGTTAGAAAAACATTTTATATAGCCCACCTAATCATGAAGGGATTCACATCTAGATCAGGGGAGGTCATCGTGCCTCTTTACTCATCCCTCATCAGGCCCATAATTGAGTACAATGCCCTTTTTGGGATGTACCTTACCAGACACCTGCAGCAACTGGAAAGACCCCAAAAGTACCTCACCAAGAGGATCAAAGGGCTTAAACAGATGCCATATGCTGCCCGGTTAAAGAAACTCCAGCTCTACTCAGTGGCATACCGTCTGTTCAGAGGCGATCTGTGCCTGACGTATAAAGCCATGTCCAACCCGGAATTAATGGACATGCTGCACCTCAGAAAATCCAAACCCCATCGAGCTACGTGCTCGAGAGACTTGAACCTCAGCACTGAAATAAATAGGACATGCTGGAGGGACAGATTCATAACCCAGAGGCTCCCTTCACTCTGGAATAAAATCCCAGTCCAGGTTAGGCAGAGTCCCTCATTGACTCTCTTCAAGAGGAATCTTGATGAGTGGATGGGAGATCGTAGGTTTACCCTGGGTATCACTTCTGTGTCACTGTTAGACAGAGGCACAGTATACTAACCTCGAAAAAGGGCATAGCAAAATAAATTTAAAATGGGTGGCGAAAGCCAAACACATTCTGGCTAGGCTTATAAATGCCCTAGGGCAGATAGCCTAGTATGAACCTATGAACCTATGAATTATCTTTCAGCTCTGAAATCCACACACCTTCATTTTTATTCCCGAGCAGGGAGAAATCTACACATCTTACAGTCTGGACCTAGACATTTCTAGTCAGAATTGTGTACCTCAGTGGGTACTGGGAACATTTAAAGAAAAATTGGAGGGAGCTTACTGAATCATCCTCAAGTTCTGAGATTGATACTGACTTCTCTGCAACCTGGATAGTTGTAAGGCCAGCACTTAATGACATCCGAGATAATCAGGCCAGGGCTGTCATAGTGTTAAGGAGCTATATATAGATGTTCATTATTAGATCACTGCTGCAGTAACCTTAACTGTATGTGTTATAACCTGTCTGGGATATAATGGCTGGCCAGCTTCCAAAGCTTAAGGGCTATGTCCATAACCCAGATCATTAGAAGCTTGAGCTAGACTGGGAAAAAATCACTGGTCTGGGTACCAAGCCCTTTAGAGGTTTCTTGCCGCTGAAGAGTGCTCGTCCTGTGGCTTTTGAGGACCAGTGGTCAGCTAGTGTATCTCTGTAGCTGGGCAGATCAGTTCCATTTGGGGAAGTTCTTTTACTTTTCTTTTTAAAAAGTACTGTTTGTCATAAAAATGAACTGTTTATTTTTAGCTAGGTTGTACTGTTTTTGAGACTGTCCCATGAAATTTCTTTCAATTGTAGCAGTGTTTTATTTTACTGTTTTTACTGGAAACTTCAGTTTTAACAAGTTTATTTTTTAAGAATTTTATAAAGTGCTTTTAGAGGCAGGGACAAGTGTGTGCTGTGCTAGTCACTGTGCAACTTTTGTGGAAACACTACTTTTTTGATGCTTTCTTTTTTACAAATATTGATGATATCAAGCCACATTTCAAGATCATTTCTAAGCTTAACCATGGAACAGCTTACCGGTTCCTTTGGTCTCTTCCTCCAGACATAAAAAGAAAACCACTTAGCCTTTGCCTGTTCAGGAAGGCTGCTTCAATTTTATATCCACAGATAGGTGAACCTGCAGTGACCACTCCAGGTTCCCAAGATCATGAATCTTTTCCCCTAGTTTCTTCTTGTGTAGACCTTCCAGACATCACTGCCAAACATCACTGACAGGCATCTAGACATGTCCCCTGCTGCTGTTGAAGTGCCCTGTGCAAGCATGGCAGACCCACTGTTCTCAGCCTTGGAGGAAAGAGTGAGGAATGCCTCTTTTCTTGGCTGGACAAAGATGCCTGCTTCCCATGGCAATCCCACAGATGTGTCAGCCTCCTTCTTTACCCAAAAAAAAAAAAAAAGAAGCGGAAAGATAAACATTTATCTTCCCATAAGTCAATTACATTAGTTAGGTAAGATTTATTGGGCAGAAAGATAAACATTTATCTTCCCATAATTCAATTGCATTAGTTATGTAAAATTTATTGGGCTTAACTCATAGCTTAGTTCAGACTGTTAACCCTTCACATTTTTCTGGTAAAGAAAAAGCAATTCTTCTGCGTCTGAAGAGTCCCACTCTGATGAGCAGAGAATGAAACTGGAGGAAAAAAATACAATGGTTTCTCCCCGGGCTGCATATTCGGTTTCTGATGACAGTATTTCTACTGAGTTTCTCTACGAGTAGTTTTACTTTTCTGAAACCATGCCTAGAATGAATCAGTATTTTCACTGAGAACAAAATGATGTTCCAGTTTCTTTAGAAAAAAATATAACTTGTTAAAACTGGAATTTCTCCAGGCTGCTGCTGTTTCTTCCGTGCTTTCAGCTTTGAAGGAAGTTTTTATTAACAACTTGCAAAATGTATGACAGCTAAACTATAGCCCCTAAAAAAGCAGATAGACTTGGTAAGTTTCCTCAAGCTTGCAAATATTTTTTTTATCGCAGATCTGACTCTGCAGTGATTTTCCCTATCAAATTCTTTTGTAGCTAAACATTTAAATGCTACCCCCCCCCCGTCTCTCCTTGTCTCTCTCTCATATGGGTGGGAAAGATTGTGATAGTTTTGGAGAAATGTACTCTTCTGCCACTCCTATTTTCAGGATTCTTCATTGTCAAGGGTACAGGTTAAAGTTTTTGCTTTTCTTTTTCTTTGAGAATAGGAGGAACGTGTGTGTATGGTTTTACTTTCCCGTGTCTGACCCTCTCTCTGCTTATGTCAGTGAGTTTCTGCAGCTTTGAGTATGAGGAACATAAATACCACTTTTTCTCATCTGAGGTTTAATCTTTAAATTCTCCTGTTTTGGCCTGTTTCTCAAGTAACCAAACACTCTGGGAGCATTCTTATAACCCAGCTGATGTTTCTCCTAGAACAGCTGGTACTGGGCCTGTTATGAGACAAGGTGTATGGTTACATTCTCAAATTTTGCCTGAAATGTAAAAACTGTCATTTTGAACTGTTCTTGATAGGGAAGTTGATTTTGGACTGTCTATTACTGAGGTCCTAAAACTGTGATGAGAGAGGGAAGTGGATTCAAAGGGCTAAATTTTGCAGCCTTCATTCTCCAAGTTTTTAAAGGCATCATCCTTCATTCAGGATCTTTTTTATAAAATGCAAAATAAGCAGTCTCAGCCAAATTCAGGCAAGTGTACACAGGGATCTATAGTTAGACCTATTTCTGAGATTATCCACTGTATCAACAACTTCATCAAAGGAATCCCTAAGGATTTTAGGATGCATGGCATCTATGATACTTATGATAACTCTATCTAGATTCCACATGAGAAAGTTTCAGTAATACCCAATATCTGTTTAATCAAAACATCTACCCACCTTGACCGTTCATATTCCATTTTGTGTTTTCTAAGAAGGAAATTAACACGGTGGAGACATCAGTTCATCTGAATCTAGGTCTCCCATTTTCCCTTCCTCCTCCTTTACAGTATTTAACAGCAGATGTGTCAAACTTTGTTGGGGGGGGGGGGGCTGTGTGTTTGGGGATCAAGTTAGCTGCAGCAAAAAAAAAAAAAAAAAAAAAACAAAAGAAGTGAACATCAAGATGTTGGTAGTAGTAAATGCACTGAAGTTTGTAAATCACCAGTGGTCACCAGGCCTTCTTCAGATGATCACAGATAATACCACAGGCCATGACAGGCTAGGATGTCATAAATGTCTATGTTTTGGCAGATTGGTAGGTTGATATTGAAGTCTTATGTATGAAAATATTGAGAAATTTGTTTCAGAAGTTCTTTGTGCAAAGTAGTGAATTTATTATGATTTGCTAGTTGGGGTGGGGGGAGATAAGCACCTCATGGAGATGGCTAACCAATTAGTGTCCTGATCTGTCTAGGACAGATGTTATGTGAAGGTATGAATTCTGAAATTGTTTTTAATTGGGATGAGAGTACCTCCACAAACCCTTGGTCTTAAACAAGTAGGTGTAGCTGGGAAAATTGCTGGATAACTTTGGTACCACTCAACTGTCCAGACTTTTACAGAATGTCCATATTTTTGCCTCATATTTTTGGTCTGTTCCTTACAATTTTTTTCTGGCCAATTTTTGTCAAATCATTGAGGACTGAAATCAGAAAATAATGACAGACATTTTTGTTCCAGACTTCATACCCTTCAGCAAATTCATGCTAATGCAGAGCCCGTTATTCAGTCAATTTTCTGTGTTTATAAGAGAATATTTCATAAAAATATAAAAAAATGAATAATGCTTTTTATTGAGGCACTCTAAAAAGTGAAAAATAAGGAAGAAGAGTGAAAACTTTGCAAAAGAAACACAGAAAAGCTGATTTCATAAAAGCATTCAAGGTTGGTTTTGCTGATTCTGTTATTGAGGTAGCAGATGTAGCAGGAATTAGCAAAAACAACCTCAAATGCTTTTCTGAAATTAGCTTGTCTGTGTTTCTTTTGCAAAGTTCTCGCTCTTCTTCTTTATTTTTCCCTTTTTAGAGCGACCCAATGAAAAACATTATTTATTAAAAAATCTTTTTTTATATATTTTTACTTCTGTACCACATGATCCACAGCCTGGTGGTTGGAGACCGCTGCAGTACACAGCACTTCAGCACACTGGATAGCTCACAGTGGTGATTAGACAAGACAATGAAGATGCATTGAAGATTCTAATAAATCTTGATATTTATACAAAATTATTTTTGTATTTTACTTAAAAAAATAAAAGAGTGGTTGAGGAATATAGGTTTTAAGTAAAATACAACAGTAATGGGAATGCTTCTCAAGAGGCTTGACCTTTCCTGCCAGCAGAGGGTCTAGTCCCTTTTTGGTACGTTGGGAGTTTGAACATGAATGGAAATGCTTGTCCCTCTTCATCTTTCAGCAGCCAAGTCCTTTAGGAAACATGGGGTTGTGAGAGCACCTCTCAGGAAGCCTGACCATTCCAGTTATTGGTGGGGTCCTTTGCTGTAAATTGCAGATGTTGAGCTTGAGTGAGGGGTTGTGTCCATCTTGATCCCCTAGTCATTGTCAGAGAAACATGTTGGTTGAGAGCAGCTCTCAGGAAGCATAACATTGACTGGAATATTAAGGAAATACTGGCCAGTGTTACTTTTTAATGCCTCCTTGCAGTCAGTCCTGGGACATAACTTGGTATATTTTATACAAATACTGAAATCTTTCTCACATGCTGGTGCTTATTTAGGTATGCAAAAACTTACATTCTTCTGTGTCTGCAGATGTAATTCAAGGAAATCATTTCTATGATTAACATTAATTTTATTTTGATTGGCACATACAGTTGAATCCGGAATGTGTTTTAAAATGCATGTGTGGACCCCCTCCCACACTTAATTTACACAAGGAAGATGACTACAGGATTAATTTCAGGATTTTAGAACATTTGTACAAATACAGAAAAACTGTTTTTGAACAGCCTAGTTGCCCTGCATTGTAAAAAGGAACATTCAGGAAATGAAAATAATTTTTCCCAGTAATGTTCCAAGTGGAACAACATCTACCTTAGAATGTAGCTAAAAAATTCTACCAGATAATTAGTTGAAGTGGCATACAGAGAGAAAAAAGCACTGAAAATGGCTGGCCCAAGTGTCCCAAATTGGATCAGAGGTTTGAGCATTTTATGAAGCTGACAGGAGAAGATGGACTTAACTTATGCTATGGGAAAATATGGAGAAAAGCAGAATGCACATAGCCACAGTCCCGTGGAGGAGATGTGTTATGGTGCATGTTCTGGAGGGCAGACACCTGGCTCATGGAGCAGTTATCTGGTAGTCCTCATTAGCTAGTATACAGGACCTAGGAGTCACAGGACAAAGGTGTTGTGCTTCCCCATGGTGATGCTGGTAGTCTGTCAATACCCAGGGGTTTGTGCTAGGCTGTACAAAAACACTCTTATTGCAGGACTGCCAGTGAGGGCACAAGCACCCTTCATGGCTGCCTTATGAAGACCCCCCCCTCCCCCATGAAGCTCTTGTCCTAGTAGTGTACTGTGCTTGGACTGGTAGGGTTTGACTGGTGAAGGCTTGACTGTCAAGTAGGCATTGGGGCAATACGCACCTACAAAAACAAAAAAGTAACACACTACGTTCCTCATACTGATCACTGCTGCAGAAATCTTCACTATGTATGGGTTGTATCCTGCAAAGGTAATAACAGCTGGTCAGCTTCTAAAGCTTCAGGGCACCTTCCTGGTGTCCAAACCGTCAGTTCAGCCTTCAGAGCTTTCCTGCCGGGGAAGAGTATGCTCCTTTGAGGCTTTTGAGGATCGAAGGTCAGCTTGTGCTGTTCTTTTCTTGGGCAGATAAGTTCTCTTTGGGGGGGGGGGGGACTTCCATTAAAAACAACAACATTGTCCTGTTCGGGAAAGTTATTTTAAAGCTAGGAGTTAATGTTTTAACAGATTGTCATGAGACTGTATTGTACTTTTAAATAAGAGAGCTCTTTTTATCTCATCAATTTAAAAGTTGAAGAACAGAGAAAGTAAAAAACCAAATGTATACCAAAACGAACGGGTACGGATTCCTTGCTCCAGCAGAATAAATCCAAACAAAGTAATTGCCAAGAACCCAGGACAAGTAAAGTAAAGTTCTCTTTTTAACGCAAAATTTATTAGGACAGCGTTTTCGCCGTGTACATTGACACAGCTTCCTCAGAATACAAAACATTAATTATTCTAAATCAGTTTAAATACATATCCAAGAGGAAATGATGTCATAGCATTAGAAGGTTGTTTAGAATACTTAAAACATTAATTAAAACAAATGTAAGAAATCTCATAAAAAATCTCATAAAAAATGAGATTAAAGACATCTTGTTTTCATTGACAAAAATGCAAAAATGCATTGCATGTTATATACCCATAAGTGGTATATATTGAAAATATAATTTGGTGACAAGAGAAACCTTGACTTATAAAAACCAAAACAAGTAGAAAGATGACAATTAAAAACACTTAGAGTTTTTATAGCACAATTGTTAAGAACCACTAAAGGTGTGTATAAAGAATCAAATCTAACCAAGTTAATTTACATTGTTCAGAAAAAATATATATGTAAGCTTGTGAAGCTTAAGTGTCAAATCCTACAGCCAGATAAAACTCAAGCACTGTTACAAGATACATAAGTAGAATTCAAGCACTATTAAGGGATACATAGAATTTTATCTGGCTGTAGGATTTGACACTTAAGCTTCACAAGCTTACATATATATTTTTTCTGAACAATGTAAATTAACTTGGTTAGATTTGATTCTTTATACACACCTTTAGTGGTTCTTAACAATTGTGCTATAAAAACTCTAAGTGTTTTTAATTGTCATCTTTCTACTTGTTTTGGTTTTTATAAGTCAAGGTTTCTCTTGTCACCAAATTATATTTTCAACATATACCACTTATGGGTATATAACATGCAATGCATTTTTGCATTTTTGTCAATGAAAACAAGATGTCTTTAATCTCATTTTTTATGAGATTTTTTATGAGATTTCTTACATTTGTTTTAATTAATGTTTTAAGTATTCTAAACAACCTTCTAATGCTATGACATCATTTCCTCTTGGATATGTATTTAAACTGATTTAGAATAATTAATGTTTTGTATTCTGAGGAAGCTGTGTCAATGTACACGGCGAAAACGCTGTCCTAATAAATTTTGCGTTAAAAAGAGAACTTTACTTTACTTGTCCTGGGTTCTTGGCAATTACTTTGTTTGGATTTATTCTGCTGGAGCAAGGAATCCGTACCCGTTCGTTTTGGTATACAATCAATTTAAAAGTTGTTTAAAGCAATCAAAAAAAAAATGTTTCTGTAGAGAAATTCTGTTTATTTTACTTTTTGGGGCTGGGGCTGGCAGAGTGTTTTAAAGTGCTTTTTACTGTGTTTCTTTTTTAATAGGAATACGATTACTTTTAAAAACTTAAGTTTTATTGGCTTTTGCTGCTGCTTTTCCCCAGGAAAGAGGCACCTTTTTTGATTTGACCATGGAACAAACTGTTGGTTCCACGGTCGGTCGGTCTTCCAACCACAAAAAGAAAAAGTTAACCAAACAGCCCTTGCCACCACAGCAGGCTAGAAATTTGCCTCAGCCATGGGTGGGTGACTCTGCTGTGGCCTTCAATTGTACCTCACATCACTCTTTTTTTTTTTTTTTTTTTTTTTTTTTCTTCATCCGGATCCTTCTAGTGTAGTACTTACAGCCACTATGGACCAGGATTTGCCCATGTCTTCTGCAGCTGCTGTGATACTGTCAGTGGACAAGGGAAAGCCAGTTTTGTCTCTCCTGGGAGAGGGAACAGGGAAGGCTTCCTTGTTTTGTTAAAATGGTGTGCTCTCCCCTGGGGAAGCTTTTGCTGCCATTAATAACATAGTTGGCCCCATTTTTCCTGTCAAAAAGAAACAGATAACTAAACTTTTATCTACCTTTCCACAAATTCCATCATACAGGAGTAACTTACTAGGTCTGGCTCAGGGTTTAATTCCAGCTATTTTTCCTTCTTATAAAGTAATTTCTGGTATAAGAAAAAGTGATACCTCTTTTTCTGAAGAGATTCAAGATTCTGAATCTAGACAAGAAGTTTAAGGGACTGATACAGGGCTTTCTCTTCAGATTTCTAATTCATGCTAAGAAGTGAGCTCAGTTTCAGAGTCTCCCAGGGGCGTTCTCTTTCTCTGAGACTATTTCCAGAATGCACCAGTGTTTTTAGTGGGAGAACACTGAGGTTTCTCAATCCCTCAGAAAATACAATGAGCTCTTACAGAAGAAATATTCAAAACCTTCACCCATTCCTCCATTTCTGTCAGCTTTGAAAGATGTGTGTTACTGTTTACAGTTTTCCTGATAGTCAGCCAACTGCCCTTAAAAAGGCAGATAAGATATGTGAAGTTCCTCAGTTTTGTTTTTATGCTGTCTCCCCAAACATGACCCAACAGCTATAGCTTTAGTTAATCCTACTGCTTCTGAGCATTTATTTAATTCCAGTCCTGCTATTTCTGATAAGGATGGGAAGATTATTATTCTTTTTAAACACTTTTATTGAGTCATCACTTGTGGCACAGGCAGATTTACATTTATACAGTAATTACAGGGGAAAAGTGCATGCTTCTGCAACTTTTGATTTTTCAGAATTTTGAATTGTCATGCTCTTATACTAAGGTTTGTCATGACTACTTTAAATAATTGAATTTCTTCTTTTGAGTTACTACTCATTATATACTCTGTGTGTGTGTGTGTGTGTGTGTGTGTGTGTGTGTGTGTGTGTGTGTGTGTCTGACTGTATTGATAGTTCTTCAAGGGCTATGGACACTGGTACTGTTTTGAGTAGGTTTGCCTAGCTGTGTTCTCAAAACCTCCCAAATTATGTTAAAAATGAGATTGTAAATTATCCTTTGGATAGAGATTTTGTTTTTGGCCCCTCTGCATCAGAGATGATCAAAACATGTGATGAAATGACTAAGCTGATTAAGGAAATCTCTCAAGATTTTTCAGGCCTTATTTTCCAAATTATCCAAGTGATTCTCTTAACTCTGCATCCGGTTTTGGTAAGAAACAAAATAAACAGTCTCAAGAAAATGTAGGCAAACAGATGTTTAAAGAGAAATGGCATGGGCTTCTAAGGCGAACTCAGGAAACTCTCAAAACTAAGGACAGTGCAATAAGTTAGAATTACTATTTTAGAGACTTTCTCCACCCTCACCCTGGCACCCCCTTTTGTCTTCCAGAAAGTCTGCATCTCCAGGTTTCTCTTTGGCAACAGATAGTTTCATACTAATCAGTCATGAAGATCATTCATCAAGGTTACAGATAAGTCAGAGACAAAATTCTTCCTTTCCAGGGGATAGTTCCTCACTGTCCTTTATCACCTAATATCCCTGGCGGTGATAGAACCAGTTCCCCCTTCTTAAGTAGGAAAGAAGTTTTATTTTAGGATGTTGTTAGTGCCAAAGAAAGAAAATGCCTGGAGACCTGTTCTGGATGTTATCTTTCCTAAACCTGTTTATGATAGTGCCCAAATATAAATTAATGCCAGTTTATAACCTGTTACCTCTTCTTCCTCATTCAAGTTTCCTAGTAAAAGTAGGTTTAAAAGATTCTTATCATATCCCTATTAATTAAATTTCAGGTGTTTCTTAAGGTTTTGTATGTCTGGATCACATTATGAGTTCTCGGTCTTACCCTTTGGACTAGCTACTGTGCCAGGAGTGTTCTCAATGTGTCTAGCTCCATTTATAGCTTGGCATAGATTACAGGGTATCCACATTTTGCCATATTTAGACTTGCTTATCTTTGCAGAATCTTTTCAAAGTGTTAGGAATCTCACTTTTGGGTGAGAGATCTCTTACACAAGCTAAGAATCTAAGAGTAGATTCAAAAGTCTTTCTTGACTCCTACTCATAGGCTTGAGTTTCTGGAGTGTCATCTAGATACCACAGTTCAAAGAACTCTACTTTCACAGGAAATATATATTTATATCTAACTCTGTTTTTATGGTTTTCTACTTAGACTTCAGTCACTGCGAGAGAATACTTCAGGATTTTGGGTCTCATGGCATCTGTGATTCTCATGATAACCCTGGCAAGATTTCACATAAGGAAGATACAGTGGTATCTGAAGTCTCTTTCGTTTCAGTACCAACACCCTTTGTCTTTTGAGATCCAAGTAATAAGGTCTCTCCTTCCATGTTACAAAGCAGTTAGTCTCCATAGATGCTTTGGACTTTGCTTGGGGAGAAGTTTCAGGAGGGATAAAATTGCAAGGTGTGTGAACACCAAGGACAGATACAAGCACATAAGTTTAAGGGAGATGCTTGCCTGATCAAGGCACTCTGCTTTCTGAGTCATCTTTGGTCCCCAGGACCTCATCAAGTTGTTACAGACAATACTACAGTCATGTGGTACATCAGCAAGCAATTGGGATCCAGGTTGTACCCCTTTTGCAGACTAGCCATGTTAGATTGGGATCCAGGTCATACCCCTTTTGCAGACTAGCCATGTTAGCTTGGTATATAGCTTCATAACAATGTCTCACACTGCAGGCATCCTACATTCCATCAGAACATAACTGTGTGGCAGACAAGCAGTGAAGGACAAGGGCAGACACACAAATAGAAACTAAATCAAAAGGTCTTCCAAGATTTGATTAGTCTGGGGGTAGTTCAAGTAGACCTCCTTTCTGGACAGTTTGTTGTTAGGATTCTGCTCCAGGACTCCATGCAAGAAGGCATGGCCAAGACGGATGCTTTTTCTTTTTCTTTTCCTTGGACAAGAAAGTTCCTGTATGCTTTTCCACCCTTTATGTTAATATCCAGGGTAATTCTGAAGATTCAGAAGGAATCCCCCAAGATCATTGTGGTGACTCCCTTCTGGCCGAGGTAACAGTGGTTTTCCCATATTTTGGAAATGTCCAGGGCAATTACTACAAGCTTCCTTGCAGACTGGATCTGTTCACACTAGAGCAAAAGTATTTGATACACCCCAATACCAAACAACTGCAGAAGAATGCCTGGATCATATGGTCTTAATTCCTTTTAGACACCTCTTTACTGAGGATGTGTAGTGGGTACTAATGGAGGCAAGAAAACCCTGCTACTAGAAAATCATATATTAGCAAATGGAAGTAGTGCTGACAACATAACCAGTACCAATTCAGGGCTAATTTTTCTCTAGTTTTATAATATTTGTGTGAGTTACTATCCTATGGCCTTTCTTACTTGTCTGTCAAGGTTCATTTTTTGGCTATTTCAGCATGTCTGCCCATGGATCTTCCTCTTTCAGTGCAATCTCTTTGAAAGAAGTTTTGCATAAGAGGCTCACAAGAAAACTGATTACCTTGAGATCTTACTTTTGTGTTATAGTAGCTAACACTTGCTCCATTTGAATCAGCTAACCTGGCTGACTTGAAGTTCTTAACATGGAAAGCAGTTTTACTCATTGCTCTGACTTCTGAAGAAGAGTATCTGTGTTGTAAGCTTTTATGGTGAGTTAGCCCTGCCTCATTTTCCACATTACTTAAAGCTGAACTATCCATCTCCCCAATTTCTTTCCTCAACCCAAAAATGAGGGAGAAAGGATACGCGTATACCTTGGATATCCACAGAAAACTCAAGTAGTATCTTGACAGAACAAAGTCTTCCAGATTTTCAGATCAGTTGTTCATTTCTTTTGAATCTGAGAAGGAGGGACAACCTCTGTCAAAACAGACTATTTCCAAATGGTTCTTAAGTCTTTGTTATACTGATCACAACAAAACTATTCCAGGCAGGGTCAAAGCCCACTCTACCAGGGCCTTGCCTTCTTCTGTGACTTTTTGGAAACAGTTGGATTCTAGAAGTATACTAGAAGCAGCAATGTGGTCCTCTGTACATACTTTTGCGAATCACTAAAAGCTTGATTCCTTCTCTAGGTCTAGATTAGGCTTTGCAAGAACCATTCTCCAGGGACTGATGGAATCATCTTCTTCCATGTCCAAAATGCTCTAAGGTATGGTGATCTGTCCATATAGCTAAGGCTTCTGCAGCAGTGATCAATATGGTGAACATAATGCAGTTGTGTAAGTAAACTTACTGTAACAATAGATGTTCAAATGATCAGTGCAGTAGTTGCTCCATCCCTCCATCTCCTGTGTTTTATGGTATATTGTTTGTACCAGGGTGTGGTTATTTATTTTTGTTCTTCCTAGAATTGCCCTTTCAGGGCTCAGCCTCCCTCTCGCTTATGGCAGGAACACTCTGAAGAGCTTGGTGCCCAAAACTGTCTTTTTAGTCAGCTCAAATTGAGCTGCCTGACAGTTTGGTGTGTGGAAGGTGCCGTGAAGTTTTAGAAGCTGGCAGGCTGTTCTCTGTTTGTCAGGATATAGCCCATATTGCTAAGGCTACTGCAGCTGTGATCAGTCAAACATTTACTGTTATGGTAAGTTTACTTACATAACTGTACATTCACGAAGGTGTGCTAACCCCTCTACTTAACACGTGGAAGACTGCCCAGACTGTAAAAGGCATGTGTGTCAAACATGAGGTCTTCAGGAGTTTTTTAAGATGGTCCATGTTTAAGAGTGTAGAAGGGTATATCCAATTGTCCCCACTACCAGAAGGCCATTTCACAGATAAACTGAAGAGTGAGTGCTAGCATATTTGTTACTTTTGCAGTTGCAACAACATCCAGGTCAGACAATGCTCCTGCAAATGAATAATAGGAATGTAACCTACCCTCCTAAATAGTTATAATAAAACAATTGAAGGACTTGGAGAAAGAAATGTTGCTTCATGTGGGGTTTTCATGTATAAATTGTGACCTGTATTATTTTTCCTTTCTTCCCCACATCAGAAAAACAGTGGATGTATGATGTGCAAACGATATCAAAATTGGTGCTATAGTGACAGATGAGATTGATGCTGTTTCACTTAATTGTTTAACATAGTTCATATGTTCATAGGTTGGTACTAGGCTATCAGCCCTAGGGCCTATACAAGCCTAGCCATAACAATTCCCTGGCTATTTCTTCCCACACTATTTACTTCCCTGGACCTCTGTCTAGCAGGGCGACTGACGTGATCCCCAGGGTGAATTTCCTTTCTCCCATCCAATCGTCAAGGTTCCTTTTGAAGAGGGCCAAAGAGGCACTCTGCTTGACATGTACGGGCAATCTATTCCAGAGTCTGGGGAGTCTCTGGGTCAGGAAACTATCCCTCCAGCATGTTTTGTTTATTGTGATGACAAGGTTAGATCCCTGGAGCGTGTGGCTCTTGAGAGATTGGGAATTCTTTAAGTGTAGCATGTCCAACAGCTCTGGGTTTGACATGGCCTTGTATGTTAAGCAGAGATCGCCTCTGAGTAGACGATGTGCGACAGAGTTTAGCTAGTTAGATAATGGTTAGAAAACCATTATCTTGCACTTAACTATGTAAGTGCAATGTCTTATACTTTGGACCTACTAAGTTCTCAAACAGCAGTAGTCACAGTAGTTAATAGCATTTAGGATGTGGGCATATAAAAAATAACAAACTTTGTTTTGAAAATTACTGCACTTAGCACTGTACGAAAAACTCATCTTCTGCTATGTATAGACAATTGTAGCCTGTACTGTAGTACTTTAATCTCTGCTTTCTTAATTATTGTACAACCTTTCAGGTGTGTTCTGGAACTCCCAGACTGTGGCTGAAATGGGTTCTCTTTGCATCCGACTGCCACACTAGTCAACAATAAATAAATACAATTTACCAGTGGGTCTCTGTTAGGTTTGCAGATCTTTTGGACAAGTTGTATTGTACCTATGTTAGACTACTTGTTGACTACAGCATTCTTTCCTACCTGTAGACAAAGAATAACCTGATATCTCTTAAAAACATTCAAATGGAATTCACAAAGAATTCCAGCCTGCATGAAGCTTTCATACACTTGACTGTCTGAGTTTTCTTAGTCTCATTTCCATTACATACTGATTGATTGTGCTTGCAGTATAAAGCCCTTCAGAATCAAAAGTTAAGATTGTTGTTGGGTTTTGAAGTTATAGTCACCTGGAGATCTTTACTTAACAACAATCTTTTGTGCAAGATCCAAAAGTTGAGAACTTCTTGGAGGAGAATGTTTGGCATTATCATTTGGAATAAACTTCCCATATCCATAAGATGATCAGACTGACCTTATTTTAAAAAAGTATTTAGATTTGAGGGGTTGGATCAGCTACTTATTTAAAAAGTGAGAGAGTCGTTATTCAGTTATGGCCATTAGGCCTGAATACAACAGAAACTGAGAAACTTAAGTTGAAGTTGGTTTTGAGAATATGGAAGTAATTGATAAGTGTCTCAGACATTTAAAGCTGAGATTTCTCAGACCTTCAAGTTAAGATTTTATTTATTTTATTTATTTATTTATTTATTTATTTGCATTCCTACATTAGTGTTTTAAGCACAAATGAGTTGCACTGTTTTACTGCATGCCCATGAGTATCCAAAACTGCCTGATACTTGCTTATTACTGAGTACATTGAGTTGTGCTGCACTTTTTCACATTACTTTGCCTCACAGGAGATCAAGAAGCTGAAGGAACTGATGAGTGCAACTGAGAAGATTCGCAGAGAAAAGTGGATTGATGAGAAAACTAAGAAAATCAAAGAGATTACAGTCAAAGGTAAATACCATTGGTGCTGAGCTGGTGTTGAACATGGGCTGATCTAGTTTATAGCAGTTGGTATGAGGAGTTATGAGAGGGTGTTCGTATGAGTTAGGGAAGACTGTGAAAGGCATTTGTTATTGATACTTCAACCTGATAGTGTATTTGCTGATAAGTTTCACTGGCATGCCACAGTAGTGGTGAGGAGCTGAGTACTTCATAACCTTAAGGGACTGGCCCATAAATTTAATAATTTCACCTGTTTTGAAGCCATTACAATGCACAGCTGGGTTTGTCCTGTGGCATTTACCTTCATGTTGGATATTTAAATCTGGTACAGAGCTCCGCAGTGGTGGTGCTGTGGTAGCGTTGTCGCCTCACAGTAAGATGCTGTCCGGTTCGATTCTCAGTTAGAGCGTCTTTTGCGTGGAGACATGCGTGAATGGGCATACCTTCATTGAAGGTTGTGCGTCAGGGCTGGCAACTCAGCACGTAAAAATCAACTGCCAATCATTAGCGGACCGGAGTTCTGCTGTGGCGACCCCTAACCGGGAAAAGCCGAAAGACACAACAACAGACCTCTGTTATTTAAATCATGCATTCTGTGAATAAAGCTAATAGTTACCTTGAACAAATCTGTTAATGGATTAGTTTGCAAAATATTGGTGTTAAAAATGTATTTATGGGTACAAGGGTGATTTTTTTTTTCTTGCTTTCACATTTTGATATATAAAAGCTAAGTTCAAAATCTGAGAAATGTACAACATTTAAATGTGTTATACTGAGGTAATTTCCCTGGATTCTTTTTTATTTTTTTTATTGACCAGTTGGAGTGTGCATGTGAATGAAACCTGTTGTAGTTAATGTCAAACCTGTAGACTGCTATTTAAGTGTGGCATAAATGCAAGTCTTGCCAATATCCTCAGTCAAGGAACCACCTACTTCTGTTGTAGTTATCTTTACAAATGGTGTATGAAAAGAAATACAAATGGAAAGCAGTGGCCGTTTTAGATGTCCCCCAGTGATATTTTGTACTGCTCTATTCATAGCCTGGACTCTGGGAATGAGCAGTTATAACATTAGGGAACCTCCTTGGTTGTTTTTTCCCTTCAGTATAGTTTGGCTTTTTTCCTGAAGTTCAGCAAATGTTAGCGAGGACACATTTTTCAATGAACATATGTTGCCTGGCCTGCTGAGCCTGAGAGAGATTTTTTTGTGCTGCTGGCATGCTTATACAGTTTGGATGTCAGTCCTCAAAAATGTGATGGAAAAGTTCCTGTGTGGTACCTATAACATTTAGGCCACGTTAGTTGTTTACTTGGATACCACAACAAAATCCAAGAGTCATAAAGCATCTATATTCCTGGGAATAGAATCTCAGTATGGAGCCAGAGTTTTAAACTGACCACCTAAGACATAAAAGAGAGAAGCTTCATGCCTCCCTGGCTGTTCAAAGAATACTAGTGATTCAGAATGCCTCGTGCAGAAACTTTGAAACCTTATACGTATGCCATTTTCAGAAAGGAAATAAGCAGGGGGCAAACAGTCTGTCACATGTGCACCACATCCATGAGGTTAAGGTCACTCTTTACATGGGTTACTGGTCTTCAGATTTGGCATCCTTTTTATGGACTACTGTGGACTTGGGTCCACACCTGTTCTCTGCTTTTCCTGACAACAAGAGGCCCCCAAAAGAAGCACTGTCAATAGACACCTTGGAGAGAGGTGTGTCCTGGGCTGTAGATTCTGTCTAGGCCTCTCAATCCACTGAAATGACTGGAACATGCTTGCAACCAATATGATCATAGGGACCAGCTCCTTGAGTTCAATAGACATAACTTGGTAGTTGCACTTGGTATCAAGAGCTTTCTTCTCCAGGCCTCTCCCCGAGTCCACTAAGATGGAGGTCCTCAGTTAATTAGATTTCAGACAACTGTTTAAGGTCTTTCAAGACTTGTCCTTATGGACATAGGAACACACCTATAAGGTAAAGGAGCTGGCACCTGCGCCATGCTCAGTGCAGCCCTCAGAGTTCCCTATACTGCCATGTGCGTGCGTAATCTGGTGTGCCTGTATCGCCTCACTTGTCACCCAGCACTTATTTATGTCCTCAAGGCATGCACAGTGGCTTTTTGCATGCAGATCAAACCCAGGACTAAAGTGATGTGAGGGTCTCCCAGCCCTTTATGCCTCTTGTGAGGAGTCAAAGGGCATGGAGGACATTAAATAAAGATGAGATCTCTCTCCCCCCATAAGCTGTCCACTGCCTGATCTATTATTTTATAGGTTCAAAGGTTGGTACTAGGCTATCGGCCCTAGGGCTTATACAAGCCTAGCCAAACAATTCCCTGGGTATTTCTTCCCACAATATTTATCTCCCTGGACCCCTGTCTAGCAGGGCGACTGACGTGATCCCCGGGGTGAATTTCCTATCTCCCAACCAATCGTAAAGGCTCCTTTTGAAGAAGGCCAAGGAGACGCTCTGCTTGACATGTATGGGCAGTCTATTCCAGAGTATGGGGAGTCTCTGGGTCAGGAACCTATCCCTCCAGCAGCAAGTTTTGTTCATTGTGATGACAAGGTTTAGATCCCTGGAGCATGTGGCTCTGAGTAATTGGGATTTCTTTAAGTGGAGCATGTCCAACAGCTCAGGGTTTGACATGGCCTGGAATGTTAAGCAGAGATTGCCTCTGAGTAGACAATATGCCAAAGAGTATAGCTGGAGTTTTTTAGACGGTCAGCATAGGGCATCTGCTTTAGGCCTGTGATACTTGTAGCGAGGTATTTCTGTGGCCTTTCCAGTTGTTACAGATGTCTTGTGAGGTGCATAACAAACGGGGTGTTGTACTCTATAATGGGTCTAATGAGGGATGAGTACAGTGGGGCAATGACCTCCTTTTTTCTGGATGAAAAGCCCTTAGTGATGAGGTGTGCCACATAGAAGGATTTCCTGACTGTTGTGGCGATGTGGTTATCAAAGGTGAGACCACTGTCCACCTGTGTCCCTAAGTCTCTCATCACACTTTTGGTGTTTAGTGTACTGCCACGTATGTGGTAATTCATGGGTACATGTTTTTTCCCAAAAGGGATAACTATACATTGAGAAATTTTAAAGCTCGTTGTAAGTTTCCATTGAATAGACCGAGGTCCCTTTTACCTGCTTGAAGGCATATAGGTTCATAGGTGTGTACTAGGCTAATGGCCCTGGAGCCGAGCCTTTACAAGCCTAGCCCATAGGATTGCCCTGGCATCGTGCCACCTGACCTTAGTTCCTAGTGCCTCTGCCGAGTAGAGACACTGGAGTGATCCCCGGGGTGAATTTTCTATTTCCCATCCATTCATCAAGATTTCTCTTGAAGAGGGCCAGTGAGGTGCTCTGCTTGACATGTATGGGAAGTCTATTCCGTAGCATGGGCAGTCTCTGGGTTATGAACCTGTCCCTCCAGCATGTTCTGCTGATTGTAGTAATGAGGTTGAGGTCTCTGGAACATGTAGTGTGGAGGGATTGGGATTTCTTTAGATGTAGCATTTCTAGCAGAGCTGGGTCAGACATGCCTTTGTAAGTCAAGAAGAGATCGCCTCTAAGTAGGCGGTATGAGACAGAGAATAGTTGGAGGTTTTGAGTCTGCCCATATAGGACAAGTGTTTAAGGCCTAGGACCCTGTTTGTGAGGTACTTTTGCCGCCTTTCCGGTTGTTGCAATTGTCTAGAGAGGTACATGACAAATGGGCATTGTACTCTATGACTGGCCTAATGAGGGAAGAGTAGAGGGAGACAATGACCTCTTTCTTCCTGGATGCAAAATCCTTAGTAATGAGATGTGCCACATAGAAGGACTTTCTGACCACAGTGGCAATGTGGTGGTCAAAAGAGAGGTTGCTGTCAACCTGTGTTCCCAGATCTCTTATAACTCCTTCTGTATTCAGTTGACTACCATCAATGTGGTAATTCCAGGGAACCAGGTTTTTCCCAGGAGGAAACGACGACACATTTTTTGGCATTGAGCTCAAAGGCCATGGTTCTGACACCAGTTGGTGTCATTGAGGTCTTTCTGTAGGTTGTCAACATCACTTGGGGATTTAATAATAGTTCCCAACTTGCAATCATCTGCAAACGTTGTCAGCCAGAGTCCCTTCGTGTTGGCCTGGACTTCAGAGAAGTAGATACCAAACAGGAGAGGAACCAGGACCGAACCCTGTGGGACTCCACTCATGACTGGTCGGCAGTCTGACTTGGAGTCAGCTACTTTCACACTGTGGGTTCTATCTGTGAGCCAGTATGCAACCCACCTAGTGATATAGGGGTTGATGCCTAACTTGGTGAGTTTTTCTATGATCCCTGAGCGGGAAATGGTATCAAAGGCCTTGGCCAGATCAAGGTAGGCTGTATGAACCACCTTGCCTTCATCCACAGCTGTGGTGACTGACTCAAAATGAAGTCAACCAAGTTGAGCAGACATTATCTACTCTTCACAAAACCAAACTGTGTAGGATCCAGAGTTTGGAAATTCCCTATATCCTTGTTTATTAGGTCCATGATGCGTTCCATAGCTTTGCATATCAGACTCATCGTGCTATTTGAGAGATGATTCCTGGGGTCTGTAGTCACTCCTTTTTTGTGGAGAGGGATGACTGTAGCAGTGCGCCATTCGGTAGGGACAAAACCTGAGGTGAGGCTGTGATTGAACAGAGCACAAAGGTGAGGTGCCAGTTCACTCTGTAGTTCATGTAGAACACAACCAGTGTATTGCAGGTATTGTATGTAGGGGAAGAGGTGGAATCCCAGGTCCTTCTACAACTCATGGACTCCATGATACAGGATGCCATTTGTTCAGTTTGTAAGAATCTGTTTCTCTTCCTTTGGCTCCAAAAAAGGCAGATAACCTTTACAAGCACACAGATGATTGGATTAAGAGCTTGACCAGCCATCCCATAGGGGATTTCTCTGTGACCTCTCCTGTCCTACACAGGACCCAGGAAGACTTAGCAAAATTCCAAAGGTTTGGACAGGCTGGCTAAGAGAGGGTGTCCTGTACCATGTTGGGTTTGAAATCCCTCTACTGCCTTTCTTTATTGTCCAAGTTCTATTCCTCCTCATAGATCAGGCCTGGAAAAAGCTTTCACCCTCTGTCTAACCTCAAGGATGAGCTAAGTTTCCTTTGTATGACTTCCAGACTGAAGTAATGTGGCCTACATTTTTTACTGCATGGAAGCTGTAGGTAGTGTGATAGGCTTGAATTGGCCTGTGCAGGCTCGAGTGACGGTGGTGCTCTTCCCTCAAACAGGAGAACAGACAGGCTATCTTAGAAATGCTTGACATTCTCATACCTGTCAAACATCTGAGGAATGTAGTTGCTGTGCTGGAATGTGAGGTGATTGTGACTCAAGTTGCCGTACTCCCTTGAATCTTCTCTTGATGTCAGAGACTGTATCTGGGCCCTGGATTGATAGATAATCCCCTGACATCCTCAAGGTTGATCTTTCTTTCTTTCATGCTTTTGATATCTTCACATGTGCTGATATTTGGCTGCTCAGACGGGGAGCCCTTCTTAGCTCTTTCACAGTTATAAAAGTGGTCTTTTTTGGAGCAGTAGACTCCCATAATCAGCTTGGGTTGTGGGCAGTTGTTGTGGGTATAAAGGTTGTGTAGCAACTAGCTCCAGTTTATGACTGGTTTCGTACTTTGGAGAGTTCTTCTGGTTTGGTCCAGCAGCACATCCATCAAGTGGTAATTAAGCAAGGATTGGGGCACACTGTCATATTCTTCATGTAGAAAGGTTATGTGAGTCACTGTCTCATCATTTCACATCCGAGAGGGAGTGAGTGAACATGTTAGTGAACTCTTCTATCCTTCTTCTCCACTATTTTGGAGACAGGAGTTTAGGGATCCTCTGGGCAACTGGCACTCTGGAGATCAGCCTGTTTGCCACACAAGAAAGTAGTTTTACCTTTCTTCTGCTCCATCCAGTAAGGCAAGAGGAATTAATAATGGACGCATTCTCCCTCTTATTGCAGGAAAGATTCCTTTCCATTTTCCATTCATTCTGTCTTTCTGATTCCATAACTCATCACAGAATTTAGGGATAAATGACCAAAACTCCTGTATGGCATGTTTGGGCATACAAGGTCGTGATTTCAGGGTCTTTGCTCATTGGCACTAAAGAAAACTTTCCTGGTTCAAGGCAAGGAATTCCCCCATGGATGGAGTAGCAACTAGCTCCAGTTTATGACTGGTTTCGTACTAGAGACTGTTCTCCACTGAACTTTCCGGCCTGGATTTCAAAGGGGTTTGAAGCAACCAAGAACCTTTACACCTATAGACTCACTCTGCTAAGTGATAGAGGTTCTTTGTTTTGGCACTGAAGATGTATCTTATGCCCCCCTATGGTTCATATGTAGCTGTTGCAGACTTCTTAGGGACTCATGACTTGGCTCTTGGCTATTCCACAGTTAGGGTGCATACATTAGCTGACTGCAGCCTGTTCCTGACTTTGTGGAAGACAGGGCTGTTGATCAGTACTGGCTAGTTAAGCAGATCGTTAAAGGGCTATATATATCTCCACCTGACTTTGAAGAACCATCTCCTGTTTTGGACTTAAACTTCTCCATGACTGACTGGTCATCCACCATCTATTCAAACCTGCTGGTTCATCAGTTTTGAACTTTGTCTC